>NC_089722.1:33379981-33530985 GCF_035083965.1 Branchiostoma lanceolatum | reverse complement strand
GTAGCTGAGACACCAGCCACCGCTTCAAGAAGAAATGTAGTTGAGAGACACTCCGCTAGAGCTGCACATACATCCGCTGTAAAAACAACTGTAGCTGAGAGGCACCTCGCTAAAGCTGCACATGCTTTCGCTTCAAGGACAACTGTAGCTGAGAGACACTTCGCTAAAGCTGCACATGCTTTCGCTTTAAGAAGAAATCTACCTGAGACACATACAATCGCTTCAAGACGAAATGTAGTAAAGAGACACTCAACTAGTGCTACGCATGTATCCACTTCAAGGACAACAGTAGTTGAGCAACATGCACCCGCTTCAAGAAGAAACGTAGCTGAGACACATGCACCCGCTTCAAGGCCAACTGTAGCTGAGAGACACTCCACTAGAGCTGCAGATGCATCCGCTTCAAAGACAACTGTAGCTGAGATATTCTTTGCTTGGGCTGCACCTGCATCCGCATCAAGAGCTGTAGCTGAGACACCTGCATCCGCATCAAGAAGAGCTGTTATTGAGAGACGTGCATCTGCTTCAGGAAGAAATGTAGCTGAGACACCTGCGCCAGCTTCAAGGCCAACTGTAGCTGAGAGATACTCCGCTAGAGCTGCAGATGCATCCGCTTCAAGGCCAGCTGTGACTGAGAGATTCTTTGCTTGGACTGCACCTGCATCCGCATCAAGAACTGTAGCTGAGACACCTGCATCCGCATCAAGAAGAACTGTTATTGAGAGACGTGCATCTGCTTCAGGAAGAACTGTAGCTGAGACACCTGCGCCAGCTTCAAGGCCAACTGTAGCTGAGAGATACTCCGCTAGAGCTGCAGATGCATCCGCTTCAAGGACAGCTGTGACTGAGAGATTCTTTGCTTGGACTGCACCTGCATCCGCATCAAGAACTGTAGCTGAGACACCTGCATCCGCATCAAGAAGAACTGTTACAGTAATTGAAAGACGTGCATCTGTTTGAAGAAGAAATGTAGCTGAGATCCCTGTGCCGCTTTAACAACAACTGTAGCTGAGGCTGATTGTACCCTCTCTGGCTGACTGGACCTTCTCTGGCTAGCATATACGGTTTTCGCGGCCGGCGTAGATCTGTTTGGAGATTAGGGTGCCGCGCTACAAGGGTTCTAAGAATGTAAGATTGCATTGTGATTATGATGACCTTTTGTGAAATCTACTCTAGTTGGCATGGATTGGGTTGTAGGAATACATTGATCTTGATACAATGTATGTCGCGTTTGTATTGGTTGTTTTGGACGTACTTTTTAACCGTTCTGTTGGAAAGGACTGCAAGTCAATAAACGGCCAGGTAGTGAATTGAAGTCTGTGGCCTTGTTTGGTTCTCAAGAAATTAGAGCGTAGTTCAGATTCTCCGCTAGACACAGTTATCTTGAGAAGGGTCTGTACTAATCGGCTCCATGGAGCCAGCTCCATGGAGCTAGCTCCATGGAGCCGATTAGTACAGCCCTGCGGCAATTTTTTTCCGCCTCCATGGAGCTAGCTATACGCTATCTGAATGCATTTATATGGTTCACGTCACCTTCAAGAAAAATACATATGCATGGTTCACGTCACCTTGAAAAAAAATCTAACTAAAAAAAATCAAGCTTCATAGAGCTGGCTCTAGCACAATGAATGTAGACACATGGTTCACGTCACCCTAAAGAGCTAGCTCCATGGAGCTATTAGTCCAATCCACGGCAGCTTTTTCCAGCTTCGTAGAGCTGGCTCTTTTTCCAGCTTCGTAGAGTTGGCTCTACGCACTTTGAATGCATACTTATGGTTCGCGTCACCACAATGTTTTTTAATACTCCACCATGGATATACGCTCTGGTTAACGATAAACAAGTTTCATAGAGCTGGCTCCACGCACAATGAGTGCAGACTCATAGTTCACGTCTCCCTCAAGAAAGTTTGTATCCCTTTTAGCTCTATAGAGCTAGCTCCATGGAGCTATTGATACAAGCCTTCGGCAATTTTTCCAGCTCCGTAGAGCTGGCTCTACGCACAATGAATGCAGACTCATGGTTGACGTCACACTCAAGAAAAAACAAATACTCCGCATGTACATGTATATACGTTCTGGTAAACAATAACGGGCTTCATCATGCTCGCTCCACGCACAATGAATGCAGACGCATGGTTTTCGTCACCCTCAAGAAAATGTGTATACCTTTTGTTTTACGTCAGCTTGAAACTAATAGAAATTACTCCTCCATGGAGGGGCTTTACAGAACGATAAACAGGACTTGGCGGCTCCACGCACAATGAATGCAATACATGGTTCACGTCACCTTGAAAAAAATCAGTCCTCCATGGAGGGCTTTACCGAAAGATAAACACAACTTGGCGGCCCCACGCACAATGAATGCAATACATTGTTCACTTCTCCTTAATCCATAATCCATAGCCTATGAAGGAACTCCCTAGAGCTCCTCTACGAACCTTCCATGGAGGTCAGTGCTCGTAGAGTCCTGCTGCAGTCCCGTTAGAGACTACCGAACACTAAGAAGTGGCACCGTGGCTGGTGTCACCATTTTCATGCGGTGCTCATGGTGTTTGTAAGACCTGGCGACCATAACAAATACATGTAGGAAAATGTTTTTATTTGTTTGTACACTAAACATTTATTTCTACACTAAACATTTATTTCTTTGGTTGCGCCTTGGTAGAAGCATTCGTGTCACCGCACGTTTGGTCGACGGGAGACTAAAGTTCCTGACACTTTAAGACCAAAACGACAGTGCTACACAGCTTCCCCAACTCAATTCTTGCCGGTCCGAGGCATGATTCCAAACGCTCCGAGGCATAATTCCAACCGCTCCGAGGTATGATTCCAACCGGTCCGAGGCATTTCCAACCAGTCCGAGGCATAATTCCAACCGCTCCGAGGCATGATTCCAACCGGTCCGCGGTACAATTTTCTTTACGCACCGCGACCTGATTCTAACCGGTCCTCGGCAGAATTTTCTACCCAACGCGCGCGCTGCCCTGCGTTCCTCGACAGCGGCACAGTCCCCTGTCCCCCACGCTAATACAGTGGACGGTCCCAGATGGGTCAAGGGTCACGCGTGTCGAATGTGAACTGCGAAAATATAAACTTTCGTCGCCGTGTGTCATAGGCATATTTGCTGTTGTTGCAACAACCGTGACAGCAATAAAACCGGCTTGGCTCTGTTTAAATTATGATATTAAAGTTCAAGAGACCTCAAATACGAAGCAAAAACACTGTCACAAAAATCGTATATATGTTTTTAAAAAGGGACATGTTTTTTTTATAAGGGGGCAAATTAAATCCACATATGTTTTGAAAATAGGGCCGTTTTTTTAAAGGGGGCAAATTAAATCCACATATGTTTTGAAAATGGCACATGTTTTTAAAAAGGGGGCAAATTAAATCCACATATGTTTTGAAAATGGGACATGTTTTTAAAAATTAAATCCACATATGTTTTGAAAATAGGACATGGTTTTTCTTATGGGTCATATCTTTTAAAACAATATGCATCTTAAAAATAACCAAAATGAGAATATGAGACGAAAAAAAAACATACACCATTTTCATTTTGTACCGTGTATAAGTTTATTCCCCAATCCAGGAAACCCACCGGTTTGCAAAGTGGTGCTTTCAAAATGGTCTATCGTTTCCGATTTACCCCCCATTTTGATAGTGGTGCTTTCCAGTTACGCCGATTTAAAACTGGTCGATTTAAAACTGGTCGATTTAAAACTGGTCGATTTAAAACTGGTCGATTTCAAACTCCAAACGGAAATGAAATGACGTAAGTCGGAAATGACGTAAGTCGACGCTCATCGCCAGAGAAGCCACCAAGTATCGGTGATCGCTGTTTACGTCCTTGTTTTCACCGTCTTGTACGCGTTTTCTGATCAGCTACGTGTCCCCAGGATATACCAGGTTTGCGTTGAATTCAGACTATATAAAGTCTTGTTTGTTTCATAAATATGATTAAATTCGACTGGAAATGCGTGTTTTGTAATGACGCCAGATGGGGGAGGGGGGCATGAACTCGTACGAATACATGTTCACCACGCGTATTCACCACCATTTGTTACTAGTAATAATGTTTTATCTGTGTGCATGTGCTTACATAATGGACACATCTACACATCTAGACCTTCTGGTGAAACGGTGTTGCTTTCCGGGATAGTTGGCCATTCTTACGGGAAACTTCAAACATATACAAAGAAGAATGGTAGAAAGGTTGAGCCTCGTATGTGTATGCCTTGTTGCTGTGATTTATTATGTTATAATATTTGTGTGTATGATCTAAGGATAACAGTATGGCTATTTCTTGAGAGAAAAGAATTGTGTAATGAACGTGGCAAACATGAACACATGCTACATAATTTGATCCCAGTTTGCACATGAAAACATTTCGATTTAGTTACATTTTATTTATTCATCAGCTTTCACTGTTGCTCGTCAATATATGTGTATACTAGTATTTTTTTTGTTCTTTGCTAGTTTTATGGACGCCAGCAATAAAGTGGCTGGGCCATATCTGCGAGTCAAGGACTGGAGTCAGATGCCACTAAGAACTGTTGACTCGGAGCGAAATTCTACAAGTCTGTGGAGCAGCTTCAACCTTCCATGGACATGTTAACTGTTTTTGTGTAACTGAAGACATTCAAATTTTTCAATGCAATTTCAGTAGGTGTATACATGATAGTGAACACTGTAACTAGTATAAGTATAAAGGTATGTACCATACGTTTGGTGTTCGGAACTTCCCCCTCCAACCCCTGCGTTTGACTTCAGTAGTTCTTTCTAGGATGTGTTGACTACTGTATTTTGACAAGATAACACAAATATGTTTCCTTCAATTTTAGCCTCACATCATTGCCTTGTCTAAGATTCAACTTTAGGCATGTAAGAAACCACGGTTTTCTTATACAAGTAAGGTTTTTATTGCACAAGAAAAATACTATTAGTGTTGTAGCCTTTTGCGTAGAATATGTTAACTATTATAGTGTAATTATTATTAAAAATCCATTTCCTGCAACTTCATGCCTCAGTCCGACTGATATGAGACACATGGGAAATCCCCCAAGTTCTTCTTACATATTGATGATAACTTTTACTCTACTAGTACATTGCATTGCACAGTACATTGAAGGTACAGCAGCATTCTTCACAAAGCACAATCTTCATCTTCAATGGGAATGGAAAATACACTCCAAGGTCTATTCATATACTACAATGATGGATGTACATGTACAGTCTGTCACAAACTGAAAGTGACCAAAGCGTACATGTATATTGAAACACAAAGTGGTGAATTTTTGAATAAGAATAAGTATAATAAGAATAGGTAAGAAAGGAACTTGGGGAGAAACCCTTGCCATCTGACAAAGGATGAATATTGAACAATCTACAAAATGTACAATCTGCATGTGATTTTTTTTTCCGTCAATTAGGACATACAGACCATGCTTGTCCGTACAGTAAAAATACATGAGAACCTCTACACAACATCCCACTACATGTATTAGTACATAATTAGATCAAGTTCAGAGAACACACACAGAGATCACACCTTTATCATTTACTCATGATTCATTCAATATCACTGGTCGGAATAAGTATGATACAGGCAACAAAGGACATTCTAGGCTACACCATCATGCTCATATTTTCTAAACAATGACATCATCTGCATAGATACAACTAGATTGAAGAATCATAGCTTCTTATAAAGAGACTGAGTGTTGTGAAACATTACATGAAATGGATCAATTTTCATTTACATGTACTAGCTATTCATTCAATTCAATTACCCTGAGGAATCCAACACTTACAAAATATTCTACAATCATTTGCAAATACAAAAATTTTGTTCACATCAAACTTAATTATCTACAATATTATAAAGCACCAGGTATATCAGGTACGCATATTGAATAAGAACACATACTTCAATGTGCTTACAGATACTTGTATCCAGCAGGGATGAAAATCAACATGTTTTCATTGCTTCAGAAAGCACTAAACTGTCAATGTGTGTTGTTTCAAATACATTATAATTTATATACATATCCTTGGTTCAACCGTTGGTTGAAAGACTTTGACACATGCATGTGCATATGCATGACATTCATCCTTGTGTAGACAGCATGATGCATCAACAGCTACATTGTATGGTCATAGCACTCATAGGTGCTGTGTATATGCAGCAAGGGCTGGGAAAATCCCTACAGTGCCGATCCTCTGGAGCATACTATTAGTAAGAAACAAGGAAAATGCGTTCAAATGGACATAACAACAATTCCCAGTGGCAACAAGGTAAGTTATTCAAAATGTCTAAAAAACTATGAATAATACGTGGTAAATTTACACGCTATGCACATTTTTACAAACCTGAGAAAAACATGCCAGCCAGCAAGGACAAGTAATTTTAATCTTCGTCTGGAATCTGGATAGATATTCCTTTCAAACTAATGCACGATCATACAAATTTATACTCGCTAAGGTCTCTTAACAAACAGAATAAGAAACACAAATTTATTTTTCTGGCTTCCTGGGTTCGTATCAGACTACAAAAATCGTGTCCGAACTTGCACATGGTTGCGCCGGCCGTTCGCCCCCCTCCCCATTCCCCTCACTGACTACGGAGCAAAACTATCGCAAGTTTGTACATTTTAACAATTCATATCAACGAAAATTGAACCACATATCATATCATTGATCGTCTCAAGTTGTTAGAACGTAAAGTGAAGAGTTCCTCGATAGCTAGCTCGGCACGCAATTTGCGTAGTTTTGTAATCTTCCAAACGATACGGCTGCATTACGATTTACATTCTATAAAGTACCGATTAAACATGCAACTCTAAAATTATTACAACGTGAAAAAGTCAACACAAACCTGGTATATCCTGGGGACACGTAGCTGATCAGAAAACGCGTACAAGACGGTGAAAACAAGGACGTAAACAGCGATCACCGATACTTGGTGGCTTCTCTGGCGATGAGCGTCGACTTACGTCATTTCCGACTTACGTCATTTCATTTCCGTTTGGAGTTTGAAATCGACCAGTTTTAAATCGACCAGTTTTAAATCGACCAGTTTTAAATCGACCAGTTTTAAATCGACCAGTTTTAAATCGACCAGTTTTAAATCGAGCAGTTTTAAATCGGCGTAACTGGAAAGCACCACTATCAAAATGGGGGGTAAATCGGAAACGATAGACCATTTTGAAAGCACCACTTTGCAAACCGGTGGGTTTCCTGGATTGGGGAATAAACTTATACACGGTACAAAATGAAAATGGTGTATGTTTTTTTTTCGTCTCATATTCTCATTTTGGTTATTTTTAAGATGCATATTGTTTTAAAAGATATGACCCATAAGAAAAACCATGTCCTATTTTCAAAACATATGTGGATTTAATTTTTAAAAACATGTCCCATTTTCAAAACATATGTGGATTTAATTTGCCCCCTTTTTAAAAACATGTGCCATTTTCAAAACATATGTGGATTTAATTTGCCCCCTTTAAAAAAACGGCCCTATTTTCAAAACATATGTGGATTTAATTTGCCCCCTTATAAAAAAACATGTCCCTTTTTAAAAACATATATACGATTTTTGTGACAGTGTTTCTGCTTCGTACTCAAACCTGACACTGTCAGTGCTACGGACTATAGTATATATATCATATGAGTTGGCGGTGTACTTGACGGGATCGGTACGCATCCTTCTCTTCCTCAGCTAGCTCTCCTTTTATATAACGTTATACTATAGCTTGCATTTTGTTTCTGTGTTATTTCAGATTCTGAACCTGAAATAAACGGACCTGTCTCGCAGGACAACTTCCTACGGTGGCAAAAGTTCAAGTTGGCCACGGTTTTTTTTAGTCCTTTCAGCATATCGCATGGTCGAGTTATTTGATGAAAGTTCATACATGGACAACACAGACTACTAGTAACAGATAGCATTTCTATAACATTCGATTTCATTCATGGCTGGGGCTATAACAGGATTTTTCCGTGACTGAACAAGAATATCTTTTGTATTATCGACCGTATGTTTCTGTCAATGAATTTTATGGCCAATATCTAATGTGCATATTACACAACATTGTTTTGTGGTGAACGTGTGTGTGTGTGCTGGTAGCAATGTTGAGTCCACGACAGGCAGATTTCTAGAGGGGTCAACGCCCACTATATCATCCTTTCAGTCGATCTACTGACACGGGAGGGGCAAAAAGGAATATCTAACGCCAATTGTCCGTCGATTGTAGTTGATATTGTAGTTGATATTGACAATCAGGGCTTCCTTTTAGTTTGTACGCACGTATTTTTAGAGACGGTGATAGTCAGAACGAAGCACTGAAAAACACGACCTGGCGTTCACCACACATTCACAACACGAGTGACCCTTGACCCATCTGGGATCGTCCACTGTATTAGCGTGGGGGACAGGGGACTGTGCCGCTGTCGAGGAACGCAGGTCAGCGCGTAGGGCAGAAAATTCTACCGAGGAACGGTTAGAATCAGGTCGCGGTGCGTAAAGAAAATTGTACCGCGGACCGGTTGGAATCATGCCTCGGAGCGGTTGGAATTATGCCTCGGACTGGTTGGAAATGCCTCGGACCGGTTGGAATCATACCTCGGAGCGGTTGGAATTATGCCTCGGAGCGTTTGGAATCATGCCTCGGACCGGCAAGAATTGAGTTGGGGAAGCTGTGTAGCACTGTCGTTTTGGTCTTTGGTATCAAAGGGACAAGAGGATAGACCTCCTGCACGAACATGCTTGTCGTAAACGTGCAAGGGAAATGGTTGTGTTGTGTTGCATTGTATTCAGGGCTGTTACTTCCCCAGTTTATGGTGTTTGTGAAATATGACCCCCCCCCCCCGTGTGACGCTGACTGTGCGACCCGCCGGGCCGGAAATAGACACAGGGCACAGGAGACAACGTCTTTGATGCAGCAAAAGGCCGTCTAATTTTCCGTCTTGCATAAATGAAATGTGCTTGGAACACATGTCCGTTGCGCGATCAAGCTCCCATAGAACAAAGTAGATGGAAAGGAAGCACAAACTCGCAGTACAAATATTGCCGATTACATATTGATTTAGACGGACATTTGCCGCCCGATCGCGAACCACGCGGGAAAGGCTAAAAACTTTTACTGGGGGGTTAGTCCACTCTATGAAAGGGGAGAGCCCATTGACAAACACACTTGCACACAAACACAAACATGTTTTCTTCAACTTTTAATTCTACAGATGTTTTGAAGAATTTCTGAACATATCTCGTTGATTATTACTACCCCCAGTGGCACAGTCATCACAAAAAGTTCGGTTCTCATGAAAAGGACATGTATACGTCTACTTGGATATTTAACAAGGCTACACAGATTTGGGACGTTCGGCACGAGCGGAAAATCTTCCGACCAATGACAATGCCCGGCGCCATCGCTGTGATTGACAGACGTGACGCCACTTTGTCGCGTCGACTATCCGGATAACACAGGCAGATTGATTTCTGGCATGTGACACGGGTCGGACATAGTAGGTCAGTCACTGAGTTTCCATTACCGTTTCAGAATAATGCAACTTCTTGGTGCAAGGTCTAGGGACATCATTGCATGAAATTAAGTTTGGTTACAGTGTAACGAAATTAAAATTAGGATTGTTGTCAATGCTGTACGTGTGAGTTGACTAACAAACATTAGGGATATATGTAGTTTGTTATAGTTAATTTTTTTTTTTACTGACTGTGAAAGCAACAACTGCAGTGTCTTTTATAATTGATTAAAATTGAACCCTGTGGTTTACAAAGGATGGGTTTACACATTAGAGCCCGCATTATGGCCCGGGGGCGGAACGCGGCGGACGTCAGTAAGAAACTTTCACACCAGGCAAACTGGTGGCCCGCTGTGAGAAACACCCACGGTACTCTCTGCGAGTGAAAAATGTGTCACCTGGCTGTTGCTATGGTAATGGCCCCCGAAAGTCTCTACGGGATGTAATAATGTAAACAAAATGCAGCCCGTAGTATGTTGACAATACGGGACCGCCGCGCGAGCTCATTGTTCTTACTTGGAGGCGCGAAAGGCGGTTAGATCAAAGGCACTTGTCGGCTCCTTGAACACACACAAACACACAACGAACTAGAACAAGAGGGTTTTATAAATAACGCCTCCTTGACGAAAGTATTTATGCGCCTTTATTTTTGAACGATTAAATTGGAGACAAAAATGCATGGTGGCGGTAGAGTGGCGTTTCCGAATAGAGATTTTTACACTTTTCTTAGGGGTGACGTTAACCATGCTTTTGCCTTGAAAGTGCGTAGAGGCATAGGAATACACGTTATAGCAGCTATTTACACTGCGCTATAATTGGATCAATCCGCCAATGACATCACCTAATGCTATATAAGGAGCGGCAGTTGACCGTTCCGTGTAGTTCACTGAAAACCTACGCAACGACTGGACGTGGTGGGCAGTCTGTCCCGGGCTCGAAGTGGGGTCTTCTTACAATGGAGTGTGCGTCCACCGGTGCTTCGAGCGGCCTTTGGCAGCGTCTTGAGTCCTAGGGGAGGTTTTCTGGACTACCACGACCGAAATTTCGGTCAAGGTTTGGCTAGTTACTGAGCTGGTTTTGGCAGAGCGGGGGACGTTTTGTTTTTAGGCCGTAACGAGTTTAGTTGACGGCTGTTATTTTCCCGTTTTTCAGTTTTCTGCTTGTGGCTTCGTTTTTACGAGTTGGGTTTGTTTCCTGGGGTGTTTTGTAGCTTGTTTTAACCTCGGGGTTTTCTCAAGTGCCTTTTTTAGCGTGTTTTGACGATTTCTCGTTGCAGCTGTTTTTGTCGACGGGATTTTGGCGGCTTTTTTGCACGTGGGACATTTGCATTTGTATGCGTGGAGAATTTCTTTTGTTCTCTGGTTTTCGTAACAGGGTTACTCGGGTGGTTTACAGTAAATGGTAAGGGAAGGGTACCTGAGTGGAGCTTTCGGCCTTGGCAAATCGGTGTCCTGGCCCTTGGTCGGATTGGGACTTGTTCTTCCCTTTCGATGTAAGTTTCCTTGCAATTGGGTGGGTAGCGTGTGTTTTGTGTGTTTTGCTTCGGTCATTAAGTGGTGTTGTGTGCCTTTACAGTGATAAGCCAGGCTCCACGGGTACCCACTGCGAGTTTGCAGGACTTCACACAACAGGCGACCCCGGCAGTCAACACTTCAGAGGCAAGCGGTTCCGCAGCGGACATGTTTAGCACGTCAGGCAGGCGTTACACCAAGACAGTCGCCGCCGTTGTTCAAGTGCTGGATGGGCCTCGTCAGAGTCCAACTCAGCACCCAGAAGGATGGGACACGCGGACGCTTTGGGGCTGCCTACTCGAGAGATGCAGGACCTGCGGCGATGGCGTGAAGTGGCATCTGCCAGGGCAGCTGACCTGCTGCCACCATTTTTGTCTGCAGGAATTTTGGCGGGAGTCCGGCGTACTTGGGTTTTCTTTCTTTGAATCGTATTTCGGTGATTTGCATTTGTATGACGGAGACGCCGGACATGTTTGTCTGCGTTTTTGTTCTGATTATGCCTGATGCGATACGTTTTGTGTTTTGTTGTCTACAGTTTGGCGTCCTGGAGGCCGGTACTGCCTGTGAAAAGCTGCCTACCAATTGTGGCGGACAAGAACCTTGCAGTGACAGAGAAGCGATGGTGGAACAAGCTCCGCGTTTGTTTGTAATTTATAGGCGAGGGCTTCAGGCTTTTCGGAGCTCGTTTCTTTTGAGACGTGTTGTTTGTTGATTTTCCTTTGCTTTGTTTACGAGTGGTTGTCTCATGGGTGTTGTTTATTTTAGGCTGGCAAGTCACTCCGGAAGATGGGAGACTGCGGTGACAGAAATGACAACCACTTCGGCTGCAGCAGTCGCTACCGAGACGGGAGAAAACATGCTGGAGTAGAGAGGCGTGCGGTGGAGACATTAGGGATGCCGTGGACAACTGTCGAGTAGCAATATGAGGTACGTATTACTGAGAGATTTGTACGTCGTGGTGGTGTTCGTCGACGTCCCCAGTTGAGTGTTATTTGGCACATTTTAGTGCTAACACTAGCAGAGGGGCAGTCGAGCGGTTGCACACGTGACGTGAGAAATTTGTACGTCGTGGTGATGTTCGTCGACGTCCCCAGTTGAGTGTTATTTGGCACATTTTAGTGCTGACACTAGCTGAGGGGCAGTCGAGCGGTGACACACGTGACGTGACAAAAGTGTACGTCGTGGTGGTGTTCGTCGACGTCCCCAGTTGAGTTTTATTTGGCACATTTTAGTGCTGACACTAGCTGAGGGGCAGTCGAGCGGTGACACACGTGACGTGACAAAAGTGTACGTCGTGGTGGTGTTCGTCGACGTCCCCAGTTGAGTGTTATTTGGCACATTTTAGTGCTGACACTAGCAGAGGGGCAGTCGAGCGGTTACACACGTGACGTGAGGAATTTGTACGTCGTGGTGATGTTCGTCGACGTCACTAGTTGAGTGTTATTTGGCACATTTTAGTGCTGACACTAGCTGAGGGGCAGTCGAGCGGTGACACACGTGACATGACAGATGGGCGCGTCGTGGTGATGTTCGACGACGTCCCCAGTTCAGTGTTATTTGGCACATTTTAGTGCTGACACTAGCTGAGGGGCAGTCGAGCGGTGACACACGTGACGTGAGAGATTTGTACGTCGTGGTGATGTTCGTCGACGTCCCCAGTTGAGTGTTGTTTGGCACATTTTAGTGCTGACACTAGCTGAAGGGCAGTCGAGCGGTGACACACGTGGCGTGAGAGATTTGTGCGTCGTGGTGATGTTCGTCGACGTCCCCAGTTGAGTGTTATTTGGCACATTTTTAGTGCTGACACTAGCTGACGGACAGTCGAGCGGTGACACACGTGACGTGACAGATGTGTGCGTCGTGGTGATGTTCGTCGATGTCCTCAGTTGAAGTGTTATTTGGCACATTTTAGAGCTGACGCTAGCTTAGGGGCAGTCGAGCGGTGA
The DNA here is from genome assembly GCF_035083965.1 of Branchiostoma lanceolatum. Classification (NCBI taxonomy): domain Eukaryota; kingdom Metazoa; phylum Chordata; class Leptocardii; order Amphioxiformes; family Branchiostomatidae; genus Branchiostoma; species Branchiostoma lanceolatum. The sequence goes on along the minus strand of NC_089722.1, from coordinate 33,517,988 downwards.
TACACATAACGTGACAGATGTGTGCGTCGTGGTGGTGTTCGTCGATGTCCTCAGTTGAGTGTTGTTTCGCACATTTTAGTGCTGACACTAGCTGAGGGGCAGTCGAGCGGTGACGCACGTGACGTGACAAATGTGTACGTCGTGGTGATATTCGTCGATGTCCTCAGTTGAGTGTTATTTGGCACATCTTAGTGCTGACACTGGCTGAGGGGCAGTCGACCGGTGATACACATAACGTGACGGATGTGTGCGTCGTGGTGATGTTCGTCGATGTCCTCAGTTGAGTGTTATTTGGCACATTTTAGTGCGGACAATAGCTGGGGGGCAGTCGAGCGGTGACACACGTGACAAATGTGTACGTCATGGTGATGTTCGTCGATGTCCCCAGTCGGGTGTTATTTGGCACATTTTAGCGCTGACACTAGCTGAGGGGCAGTCGAGCGGTGACACACGTAACGTGACAGATGTGTACGTCGTGGTGATGTTCGTTGATGTCCCCAGTTGAGTGTTATTTGGCACATTTTAGTGCTGACATTAGCTGAGGGTAGTAGAGCGGTGATACACGTAGCGTGACAGATGTGTTCGCCGTGGTGATGTTCGTCGATGTCCTCAGTTGAGTGTTATTTGGCACATTTTAGTGCTGGCACTAGCTGAGGGACAGTCGATCGGTGACACACGTGACTTGAGAGGTGTGTACGTCGTGGTGATGTTCGTCGATGCCCTCAGTTGAGTTTTATTTGGCACAGTTGAGTGCTGACACTAGCTGAGGGGCAGTCGAGCGGTGACACATGTGACGTGACAATTGGGCACGTCGTGATGTTCGTTGATGTCCTCGGTTGAGTGTTCTTAGGCACAATTAGTGTGGGCATTCGCTGTGGGGTAGTCGAGCGTGACACGCGAGACACGAGCAATTTACACGTCGTAGTGGTGTTCGTCGATGTCTTCAGTTGAGTGCTCTTAGGCGCGATTAACGCGGGCACTTGCTGTGGGGCAGTCGAGTGTGACACGTGACGTGAGAGATGTGTACGTCGTAGTGGTGTTCGTCGATGTCATCAGTTGAGTGTTATTTGGCACATTTTAGTGCTGGCACTAGCTAAGGGACAGTCGATCGGTGATACACGTAGCGTGACAGATGTGTACGTCGTGGTGATATTCGTCGATCTCCTCAGTTGAGTGTAGTGTTCTTCGGTACAATTGGCGCGAACGCTCGCTGAGGGGCCTTCGAGTGTGACACCCGTAACATGGGATTTGTGTCGTGGTGGTGTTCTTTGATGTCCTCAGTTGAGTGTTCCTTTGCACAATTAGTGCGGGCACTCGCGGTTGAGCGTGATACATCGCGAGATCGAGAGTTGCAAACACGGTATATCGTGCATGTGGTACGTGTCTATGCCCTCAGGGGAGGGGTATCTAGCGCATTTAGTGCGGGCACTCGCGGAGGGGCAGTCGAGCGATACATAGGTTGAGTGGGAAGGATATAGTAGATCGTGTATATGGTGTCCTCACTGGAGCGTTTTTGGTGCATTTGGTGTGGACACTCGCTGTCGGGCTGTCGAGCGGGACTCACAGGGCGGGGCTCACGGGCCTCACATCGTGCATGTGGTGTTCGTCCATGTCCCAGTGGTATATTTCTGTGGCACATTTAGTGTGGACACTCACGGTCGGGTTATCGGGCGTGACTCACAGGACGAGGCTCACAGGCTTAACATTGTGCATTTGGTGTCAGTGGAATATTCTTATGACACAGTTTTAGTGCGGACGTTCGTTGTAGGGTGGTCGAGCGTGATACACATGGCGGGTGTGAAGGGTATACGTCATGCAGGTGGTGTCAGTTGATGTCCTTAGTGGAGGGTTTCTTTGGGCACAGTTTGTGCGGACACTCGTTGGCGGGCAGAACGAGCGTGATACACATGGTGAGTGTGAAGGGTATACGTCGTTTAGGCGGTGTTCGTCGTTGTCTTCAGTGGAGTGTTCATTTGGCACGTTTTAGTGCGGGCACACTGACGCGTGACACACATGGTGAGTGTGAAGAGATTTACGACGTGAATGTGGTGTCGTCTATATCCTCCGTTGAATGTTATTGGGCACGATCTTAGTACGGATGGCTAATGGCGAGCATGACACACGTGGCGATCGTGAAGGGTTAAGTCGTGCATGTGGGGTTTGTCAATATCCTCGGTAGGGTAGGGTTTTCTTTGGCATGTCTTAGTGCAGGCATTCGTGCATGTGGCACACATCATGCTCGTGAAGGGTGTGTAACGGGCATGCGGTGTGTCGGGCAGGCGAGCGTGACCTACATGGCGAGCGTTAGTAGGTATTCGTTGCCATGGGAATACGTTTATGACTTAGTTGTTGAAAGGTTAAGTGTGTGGCTCGTATGGCGAGCGCCAGACGACTTTGAATTGTGCAGGTGCGGCGCATCAATGTTGTAAGGTGGCTGTTTGCACACGTACACTCGACATGGTAGCACTACCAACTGGGCGGAGGATCACATGGCAAGTGTTGTAACATTTACGTGCCCATGTTATGTACGACGATGTTGTCGGTTGAGAGGTATTTTGGTGTTTATTGCACGCTCTCGCTGTCGGATATTAGGGCGGCAATGAGTTTGCGTCGTGCATGTCAGGTTCGGCGACATCGTCAGTTGAGTGTCATTGTGGCGCATTTTCGAGTGCGAATGCTGGTAGCACATTTGACAGGCGAGAGTATTTGTCGTGCATGTTGTCGGGTCACTTGGCTGTTATAGTGGCGATTTGTAAGAGAGGCACCAATTGATGGGCGGTCCGGCGGTGACACACTTGGCAAGCAGGAAGTAATTTTGCATCGAGCATGTGACGTTCGTTACTCTCGCCACGAGAGTGTCTGTTCGGCGCGTTTTATGTGTGAATGTCCAGTAATACGCAGTCAGATGCCGTCTTACACATGACTAGCGCTAAAGGTTGATAGGTCACGCTCGTGGTGGATAGAGGCACTCAATGGCGATATCGATGGTCTCGTCATGCATATGAGTAAGACACAAGCCGGGAGTGCTGAAGGGACGGTGCGCATGGACTGAAACTGTGACAGATTGCTCTTAGAAAACAGTCACTGTTATTTCGGTCACGGTAGGTACATTGGGAGACCGTTGGTGGATGGTAACAGTGGCTATGTCCTTGTAGGGCATGGGAGTTTAAACCTAGGAGAAATGCAAGATGGGAGAGAAATCTGTTCCTTAAAAAATGTTAGATAAGGGGATAAGTTGCCGGCAGCGGGTGCGACTACGCCAGATGGGGTCTAGGCCAACGGGTTTAGGCGATCCGGCCCAGTTAAGGCGTGGAAGCGAAGAGCTATTTTAGATATTTTTTCGTCTCAAACGACTGGGCCCATCGATGGTAAAGCCATCTTTTGATCGGGGCTGTAGGTCGGAAGCCGGATAAACGCAAGTTTACTTGACGGTAGAGTAAGGGAAATGGTCTGCTCGAGTTTGAGTATGGGTTGAAATGCACTTCTTAGAGTTTAAGAGAGGCTGGCTTAGGCGTTTGACTCACAGCGAGCTTCAACGGGGCTTCGAGCAGGACGGCGCTTACCAGACCCGCCCATTCGAGGAACTATCAGGCGTAAGGTAAGCTTTAGTCTGCAGCGGTTTTCAGACCCTGTCCTTGTCGGTAAAGAAAGGCTGAGGCGTCGGAAGATGTTCCCTTGCTTTATTGGTTCTTCTTTGGTGAACTAGAATGGCATTTTGGTTTGGATTTAGCAGCTCCTAGTTTTGGAGACACGATATCACTCTATGATGAGAGAGGGTCTTGGATTAAGATATTGTCATCATCCACAAGCTAGGCCATTAACTAAAGGAAGACGTGATCCTCTGTTGACGGTGATAGGTTTGGTTTCCACCTATTCAGTGGAGGGAGATTAAAGGCAGATTCAAATACATATTGGGTATGTGTGTGGCAGGACTCGGCGGGTAGGGGCGATGTACGGCTTCAGTCGGTTGTGATGGACTACTTGTTGGCGCTGGCGACCGGTGTCATGTTGTATACGATACAGGATGGGCGCTGGCTCACCGGGTGGTAGGGTGTTAATGACCGTGAACGGTCCAGTCCAAGGTAGACGGAGTTTGTACAGTGCTGAAGGTGGATGGTGAAGCCAGACGCGATCGCCGACTCTGTACTGGTGGTAGTTGACACGGGGGGCTTGATGTTGGTCTTGCGTCTGATGGGACTGGGCGATGGCGTCGCGGACTGACGTGATGGCTGTCGTCTGGTCGGCCAGGTGTGCTGTTGTGGCTGGTAGCTGACAGGCGACGTCCACTGGTAGGCGGGCTTCTCGGCCGTGGACAAGGTAGAATGGAGAGCGCTTGGAGGTGGTGTGGAGGCTGGTGTTGTAGGCCAGGGCGACGTGGGGTAGGATTCTGTCCCAGTCGTTCTCGCGCCCTGCTAAACACTTCGCAAGTATGTCTTTCATCGTCCGGTTAAATCGCTCGACTTGGCCGTCGCCCTGTGGGTGGTAGGGCGATGTGTGCGTTTTACGAATTCCAAGTCGGGTGCAGAGTTCGGAGATGAGGTGGGATTCATACTGTGGCCCTTGGTAGCGTCCGGTAGTTCGGTGTAGTAGCCGAACGCTGCGCCGGTGAGGTAGGTGGGGAGGTGGCGCAGCTTCGCTGGGTCGTCCAGTGGTTGGGACTCGGCCCAGACATCGAATTGCTGGCTCCAGAGCTGGAAGTCGTCGCTCCCGTCGAAGGACGGGGGGAGTCTCGAACGTTGTGCGGCTGCCATGGCGTGGATAAAATATACTCGGAAGTATAGGCCGCTGCCACCAATTGTTATGTGGTAAGAACAAGGCTAAGAGAGGCACAGCCGCACACACGGAGATGGACTTCAGACTGACTCCGGACCGCATGGGCGGAGGTTTACCAATCAGGGACAGTGCCCTAACTCGTCCCAGATGTCAATTGTGTCATCCCCCCATATTTGGTGAATACTACATGTGTGCTCATTTACGTCCCAGTAAGTGATTAGGATGGGGGATAGACGATGCGTTTGGTTCGAGGTAAGAATGTTGTACATAGAGACGTACAATTAGCCTTACGGCAAGAATACTGTAAGTCAACGTTATGCAGTTTATTTGCGGTATGTCGGTTTTTGTGCCAAGCCTGTGCAAAGAGGGAATATTTTGCGATTATTGGCTTGGGGTTTTAATATATTTTTCTGTCACCCGTCCGAAAAGGTGCTGATTAGGATGGGATGAGAATGGGATGAGAAGGGGATAGGTTTAGGTTGTGGCGGTTTGGATGAGTATGGGGGTTGTAGTTATGAGTTGCCTACGGTCATGAAGAAAGGTTGATATAAGTAGGGTTATCAGGATAGAACGTAGCGACGTAGGCACTACCCCATAACTCATTAATGATGATTCAATGATTGCGCAGTGTAGATAGTGTACTATTTACACTGCGCTATAATTGGATCAATCCGCCAATGACATCACCTAATGCTATATAAGGAGCGGCAGTTGACCGTTCCGTGTAGTTCACTGAAATCATCCGCAACGCCGAGGAGCGTGGTGGAAGGCAAGTCCCGGACAGAGTGAGCAAGGGTTGGACAAAAGTAGCGAGGAGTCGGGCTCTTGGTTTAAGCGCCCCCACCCACCCGCCCTTCCTTTCATTAGTTGATATGTAGGGACTCTCTTTCATCACGCGACTTCGGCACTACCCCATAACTCATTAAGGATGATTCAATGATTGCGCAGTGTAGATAGTGTACTATCGAGCATGGTGGCGGTAGAGCGGCGTTTCCGAATAGAGATTTTTACACTTTTCATAGGGGTGACGTTAACCATGCTTTTGCCTTGAAAGTGCGTAGAGGCATAGGAATACACGTTATAGCAGCTATCGAGCATGGTGGCGGTAGAGCGGCGTTTCCGAATAGAGATTTTTACACTTTTCTTAGGGGTGACGTTAACCCTGATTTTGCATTGAAAGTGCGTAGAGGCATAGGAATACACGTTATAGCAGCTATCGAGCATGGTGGCGGTAGAGCGGCGTTTCCGAATAGAGATTTTTACACTTTTCTTAGGGGTGACGTTAACCCTGATTTTGCTTTGCAAGTGCGTGGAGCCATAGGGAAACACGTTAGAGCAGCTTGCGCGCAGTCTGGCCGTAGAGCGGCATTCGAAATAGAGATTTTTACACTTTTCTTAGGGGTGACGTTAACCCTGATTTTGCCTTGAAAGTGCGTAGAGGCATAGGAATACACGTTATAGCAGCTATCGAACATGGTGGCGGTAGAGCGGCGTTTCCGAAAAGAGATTTTTACACTTTTCTTAGGGGTGACGTTAACCCTGATTTTGCATTGAAAGTGCGTAGAGGCATAGGAATACACGTTATAGCAGCTATCGAGCATGGTGGCGGTAGAGCGGCGTTTCCGAATAGAGATTTTTACACTTTTCTTAGGGGTGACGTTAACCATGATTTTGCTTTGAAAGTGCGTAGAGCCAGCCAGCTCCATGGAGGTAGAAAAGCTTTGCCGCAAGGCTGCACTGATCTGCTCCATGGAGCTATTAGTGCAGCTACTATCGGTTATCTTTCACTGCATCCAGGAAAGGTCAAGAATAAATTAGTCCAAATCTTGCCGTTTATTCGAAATGGTTACAAACATAGTTCAGCGATCTTATTGACCTCTTTTAGTCTATAGTTCGATGTTACGATGACCTTTCTGACATATGTGAGGCTAGACTATCGCTGCAGAATAGATGTAAATACCCGACCATTCATGCATGCATGTTAACTACCTACATGAAATGTCACCGAGATTGTATTTTCAGTAGCGTTTGTGTGTGTGTGTGTGTGTGTGTGTGTGTGTATGTGTGTGTGTGTGTGTTTGTGTGTGTGTGTGTGTGTTGGGCAACACAATAACTCATGAATGACTGTTTTTGTATATAGTGTGTTGGTAGGGTGTGACAAAAAATGGAAATTATTGGATTTTGGGCCCTCTAGGGGCTTCCATAGGTAGTGCAGCGGAACCTCCGATTTTGATATATCGTGTTCTGGACATGCTATGTTCACTATTTTTTTGGATGTTAGATAGCTCTTGTGCTTGAGAAGAAGTCCCCTCTAGCGGCTAAATAGGCTGCCTCAAATGGGCCACACTTCTTGCAGTATAAAACTGCCAATGCCTCTGACATGCTTTTCAAGTGAACATCAAAATGCTTGAGCTGTTCCGGGTTTCGATAAATCCTTTTATATGTTCCTGGTGCAAAAAAAATGCTCGAGCATTTTTCATTGTGAAGTTGGCACGGCTTCCCACCTCTTTGGTGCTGGTAGAAGCCAGCACTTGACCAACACACTTTGACCTTTTTGCCCCTCCCGAACTGTCTTCTGGGTGAGTTGTCAAGTAAGCTTCAAACAGGGCAGATTGCCCTACCATGTCACTGTCTTGTCTGTGGAATGCCTTGGATGCAGCTGAGAGACTGCTTCGGTGATGCTTTCTGACAGTGTCATATTCTGAAACCATACATTCCCTCAAAATTGCCCAAATCCCTCAAGCTGGTATCCTTTTTTCGTTAACAATTACTGTTATATTTATAGGTATATACATGTAACAGTAATTGTTAACGATTAGACCAACCTCTTTTTAGCGACGCCTGAGGGGAGAGCCTAACAGTATATTATACGCCCGATTTGCAAGAACTCCCAGAATTGTACAGGTATTTCTGGAATTCGTCCGCGCATGCGTAGTTTCAACATCAGTGTTCCCTGGGGAATTAGCTTTCAAGTTGCCTTTCCCTACTTCCCTGTTTTAAATTTGGAAGTAGCAGATATAGCAACCAGTTTAATTTGACAATCTAATCACAGTATCTGTTTGTAATGTATTTGTCTAAAGGTATATGTGTGAAGTAAAGGGATAGTTATGTCTGTTGATCTACCAGTATTTTAGCTATATCTTTAGCCAGGGCTTGTTGCAAAGATCTGAACATCTTTAAAGAAGCCTTTTTCACAAGAGTGAAATATATGTTACACTCCTTTATATTGATAAGATACAACTGGAAATAGAAATATCAAACCTTTATGTTTGAAATAAGTTGTTTTTTTGTTTGAAATAAGAACGGCCTGAACACGATAATCTTTTGAATGTTATTACATCTGATTTGAAAAATTGAATGACTCAGTTGCAAGCAGCTCATATGTCTTCAGGTTAGCGACTGTTTAAATCACCTACGTTGGAAAAGAAACAGACAATCACATTGTGTTTTTATTTCTTTTATTCTATGAACATGATAAGAGAGAATAAAATAGTTGATAAAGCAATGTTATGGAAGATACATTTACATAATTATTGTACATTGAAGTTGATATTTATACAAGTAGCAAATCATTTACATGGCCATTGTGGTCACAGATCTTCTGGAACTATAGACTGAATTTCAAGCCTGACTAGATTGATCCCCATGAATCTTGGTTAGGTGATACACAGCATTTAAAGCTGCTGTTACTGCCATCAAAGTTCAACTCTTGTCTTTGTTGTCATGCAGAGCTAAAAAAACACACAATGTAAATAGATTAGTAACACATTGATACCTTTTAACAGGCTCGATCACCCCCTTCCATGACAACCATAATCAACATGTAAACGTGTATGGATGTCTATCTGTTTCATTTAGATGATTGAAATATCATGTCCTCTCATATAATGTGCAATCTAATTGGTTAAACCAACCCACCAGCCATCCATCTTCCCCAGCTCCAGTTGGCCTGGTCAACATACTTGGACATTCCAATGTCAATTTAGTAAGAGTATATTGACTACATGGGCTTGTTATAATAGAAACTGAAACTTTACAAGCAAAAACTTTGGTGGGGGGTAGGCTGCTAGAGCTGTTTTGTATCCCCCTCCATTCATCGTGATCAAATAAACAAAGACAGAAAGAAGGGGAATGGAATACCATGTTGTCCAGGCCAACTGTTTTAACAGCCTCCATGTAACTTTTCCTCCTGATACGTAGCCCGATTTGGTTGCTCCATCCTTCCTTCATCCTCCTATCCTTATGATCTCACAACTCCTGAAAAAAGCTAATGAATTACTCTCAAAATTTGTCGTACAAGATTTTCATACGTGACATGCAACTATTGGTTGTCAGAACTTGTCAGGGATTAATATTCATATGATATTCGGTAAAAAATGAAAGATGTCATATGCCTGTTTTATGCTTTTTGCGTTGTGTTGTTGGACTCTACACCTGAAAGCATTTCCAATCCAAAGGCTAGACACGTCCTTTGTATTGGACATGTGGGTATTCATTTGTCTGCTAGAACTTTCTCGTTATACGTGATCTTATCCACGTACACAAATAAATATACAAAATTAATTTCTGCAATCAAAACCAATGCACATCCATGGGTTACTGAAATGTTGCCATATTAGGATATTTGTGTCGGCTGAGATAAACAGGATATTTTGGCTGCGCGCTGCCAAAAATAATTTTACTCTTCACCGGTATCTCGGCTTAATAATTTGAGACAAAACATGCGGAGAAGGTATGTTGTTTGGCGGGAAAACAAACATTTAATTACATAATGGATAAGTACTTGAACTTGAACTTGGCACATGACATGTGTCGATGAAAGCAAACTGTGCTCACAACTCCACGTTCACTTATGGTAAATCCCATGGGATTTACCCATCAACTGAGTGGTACGCATCGATCTTATACGTGCTCGTGACATTGGCCAATAATGGACATATGCAAAACTATTATCAAATTACTACATGTTAATCAGAACCACCAACGCTAAGTAGACACATGATAGGAAAAGCAGAGTCATGTATTGAAAACGGCATGCGTAAGGACACAGGGATAAAAACATGACAGAATCCTTATAAGAGAAATGGTGTCAAAATATTAAATGCAACGTGTAAAGAAAGAGTTAAATCTGATTCGCATAGGATATAAGGATAGAAACTGACCTTCAAACAAACAAATTCATCAGTTGCGAAATATAGCGTTACAGTTTACATATGTAATACAAGGGATCTTAAGTAGCTAAAGGTCTTCAGACATACAATGAGTATTATTCACACCGAGTAGGCCATTAACAGGAGCACAACTCAAAGGATTAATAAGTAACAATATACTATCGAATATGAACCAGTTGGAAGTCATGATCAAAGGAGACATAGTTTAATGAAATAACTAAAGCCGTAGGAGAAATGAGTAAGTAACTTAATGCTCGGGACTAAAAGGAAATTAAATATATATATATATATATATATATATATATATATATATATATATATATATATATATATATATATATATATATATATATATATACATATATATACGTATCTATATATTCAAATACAGCTTGAGTAGCTTTAGGGTGGCAATAACTTAACGCTTTACATTGAACACCATTTGAACGTCTAAAGTGGGAAGCATAATGAATTACAAGTTTGCCCGGCGTATCGGGCGGCATAGATATTTACGTCGATTGCACAGAAAGTTTTGGCTATTACTGGATAGAAAACGGCACGTGGGTGCTGGGCTTAATAACCAGGGCAAACATGAGGAGCCCTCTTAGATAGCAAATCTTAGGACAAAGAAAATTGAGAACATTTAACAAAAGAGAGCAGTTCCTGGATACTGGAAATTTTGTATGTCAAACAGGACATAGCATTACGGTAAAAATCAACAGGACGGGCCGTAGGTACGCTAGTACACCTGAGCACTGTATAAAGGAAGAGGTCAAAAGACTGGAAAGGTGTATGCTCTTACTAAGTACAACAGTAACAATACTCATAAACAGACACGTTGTGTCATTAGCGCCCAGAAATTAAGGCTAGCATGGCGCAGTAAAAGTAGGAGGGCGATAACACGCCGCTCATGGCTGCGTCATGAAAACTAGTAGGGCGAAAACACGCCACTTATAGCTGCACAGCATTACAATTAGGAGGGCGAAAACACGCCGCTCATAGCTGCACTGCATTAAGACCAGGAGGGCGAAAACACGCCACTCATAACTGCACTGCATTGAACCAGTAGGGCGAGAACACGCCACTTATAGGGCGTATTCAGTCACGTGACCCTCCCCCTAGCAACGAGCACTGGCTGCCATGTTGGTGCTCACTTGATAGTGGAGCCCTATGGAACTCTCTGTATAAATGGCAGATGTTTTCTACGCCATTCACAATTTCCCTTCAAAACGTTTTGTCTCATAATCATGGTGTTTTGCCTCGTGGTCGGATGTTGGATTGGGACTGATAAAGCACACACCGGTCGGGTAACAGTAAGATTGGTTTTGCGTTTCTCGTGTAGGACGTGTACGTGCGGGAACATACGATCGCGAAGGGACTAACGACTGAAACAAAAGTGGATTTCTGACATACGAACAACGGATCTAAATAGTTGAAGTTTGAGAATCAACCTGTGTGTATGGAAACCTTTTGTATCTGGTCGAAAAGCAAGTTACAGGCCCGTTGTGTAACACAGTCGCGGCACCGTGTAGTCGTTGCTTGAGATACGCTCATTCATAAACTGGGGGTCTTTCATCGTCGAACTTTCCCGATCATAACGTACTCCCTGTCAGCAAAATTTCTCACGACACTCAAGACACTGTACTACGTGGATGCAGGCCTTGGAACACTTGTATGCTGTGAACTGATTTTATGCGTACTCTGTAAACAGTTTAGCGGCCATGTTTGTAGGCTGCTGGGGAACCTCGCTTGTCGATAATGGGTCATTTCTAGTAGGTGAAATTGGATTTTTGTAGCGAAAAGGATGTGAGGCTGGAGACTCTTTGCATATAATAAAACAGCGATCAGACGTCTTCGCATTCCTTGGAAATTTAGAGAGCGTTGGACACCGAGAAACTTCGCTGCAGGGTGAGCACCAACATGGCCGCCCACGGAGGGCAGGGGTGATGACGTCACGTGAATACGCCCTATAGCTGCACAGCATTACAATTAGGAGGGCGAAAACACGCCGCTCATAGCTGCACTGCATTAAAACCAGGATGGCGAAAACACGCCACTCATAGCTGCACTGCATTGAAAGCAGTAGGGCGAAAACACGCCACTTATAGCTGCACAGCATTACAATTAGGAGGGCGAAAACACGCCACTCCCAGCATGCGAATCAATTGCTCATGACAACCTGTCATTAAATACTGAATTGATTACCAGAATTAACATAATTGTAGTCCACAACCTCCGGCAGTACAGTCCAGATGTTAATAAAGTGTAACTTTCAGTTGAAGGAGACCTGTATGAAGTGATACTTCTTAACTGACCGCAACCTCGTTGGTAACACGCATCTACATGTACAGTTAATCCGCCTTTTAAAGAAATGTATATCAGTCAGGGCACTGATTAACAAACAGATGAAAACTCGATTCACATGCTGGGACCAGGGTTGACCGATACATGCCACGCCCCCGGCACACGGACTGTATTCGACTCGAGTAGACAACTACTTCACATAAAATTCCTTTCACTTACAATCACCCATCCATGTAATTGCAGGTCGCAGTCAGGTATCTTCTTGTGCCCCTTCCCGACTTATACCCCTTCCCCATTATATATGATAGCAGATAGTTGCCTGCAGACCAACAATGTAGCAACAAAGCAGAAAAAGATGGCAGCAGATTTTTTGACTCTCACATAAATTGAGTTTCTTTTGAATACATGTACGGCAAAATAAAGAAGTGATAAGGATAGTTTTATAATTCTAGTTGTATACTATTGCAGGTAATTATCTGCTGCCATCATCATCGGGCTCAAATCATTTGCTCTTGAAGACGCCCCCAAGGTGTCTCCTTACCATACCGGACTTGGGTTAAACACGTTGAAGTGCGTATTGCTACGTCGTATTTCAGACATGTCGCACTCCGCCCCAAAGTACGTCGTAGTTGGGGGAGACTGACTACAATGTACCTTTGTGTCACCACGACGTAGTATAGTTAGACCGTATTTCAGATAAATACGACGTATTTGAGTGTACAGTACGCCGTGCTTGTCTACCACGTTGTGGTGTGGGCGAACTACGACGTAGTTTGCTGACATACGTCGTGTTGAGCTGAAATACGACGTATTTGAGTTTTGACCGGAATAGAAAACCATAAACGTGAAGCTCGCCAGCGTGTCACAGTCCCTCCCGCCTCTGGACATGTGCTCACTACCAGCCTTTCTACCTGCACACCCAGTACCGACAATCAACGTTTGGGACGTGTACAACAGACTCAAATCGACTAACTGCAACAAGAGCCCTGGACCGGACGGCGTCCCGGCGCGGATTCTAAAGGAATTTGCATGTGAGTTAAGCGGGCCCATCTGCGACTTGATGAACGCGTCATTTAGTGAAGGTGTTGTCCCACGCCAGTGGAAGGAAGCTAATGTTATACCACTTCCCAAGTCCTCACCACCAGACATTAATGAACTCAGACCGATCTCCCTGACAGCCCAGCTTGCTAAACATTGTGAACGCTTCGCCGCAGACTGGATAATGAACGGCATAACCAACAACCTCGACCCCAGACAATTTGGATGCAGAAGGAGCAGATCGACCACACACGCCCTCGCCAGTCTACTCGACTTCCTATACAGCTCATTATCAGTTCCAAACACCATCTGTACATTGATAATAACTGATCCATCCAAAGCATTCGATCGGGTCGATCACACCACCGCAATCCAGTGTCTGATTGATTTAGGGGTACGTCCATCCCTTCTTCCCTGGATCTGTAATTTCATATCCAACAGACGGCAAAGAGTGCGCTATCAGGGTAACGTGTCTGACTGGCAACATCTCTCTTGTGGAGTGGCACAGGGAACTATCCTGGGACCTATCATCTTCCTTTCACTGATTGATAGCGCGTTACGTGACGTTGCAAACAGGTGGAAGTATGTAGATGATATGAACCTCACCCAGGTGAGATCTATCTACCAACAATGCACATTGCAGATCTCTCTTAACAGCCTCGATTCCTGGGTCAAAGAACACAAAATGTTAATGAACTGTCGTAAGTGCAAAGCACTACATGTCTGCTTCACTAGAACCCCACCTACCCTGAACCTCTCCTCATCGATGGACAGACCCTAGAAACAGTGGTTCATGTTAAAGTACTCGGGCTGACCATCCAGAATGACCTAAAATGGGACATTCAAGTAGACTGTATAATATCTACCGGGAACAAGAAACTTTTGCTGCTGCGCCGACTTAAGAGGTTTGGAGTCTCAACGGAAGATCTCGCATCTGTCTACACCACGTACATCCGACCCTCTGTGGAATACGCAGCGCCTGTGTGGCACTCCTCCCTAACTAGCACCCAGTCCACAAGACTCGAACGACTTCAGAGAAGAGCGTGCAGGATCATTCTTGGCACAAAGTACATAAACTACACCTCGGCACTGACCACTCTAAACCTCCCATCCTTGTCTGAACGACGAGTGAACCTTTGTCTCTCTTTTGCAAAAAAAACTGTTAACCTCAGAGTTCAGAGACTGGCTCCCACCGCTAAGAAGCCAGATATCCGGCCGACGGACGCGGAATTCAGACAAACTGGACACACCTACCTGCCGAACGAAACGTTACAAAAACTCTGCCATCCCCTACATGACTGAACTTTTAAACAAACATGACTGATCACTTCCCACAGCAACGACTCTTACTAATATCTAAAGGGTAACTCAGACATTTATACGTTTAGACGACTATATATATATTGAGAGAGATATATGTTCTGTAAGTAGAAAAGTTAACTCTAGCCCTGTGTTCAATCCCAAGTTTTTTATGGTTGAGAAGTCTTTGATACTCGCTTATAAGCAATGTGTTTATACCAGTATCCCATGTTTTTAGAAATGTCAATACCATTTTAATTCGGACTCTACCATTTAGAGTCCGCGACCGTGGTATCTCTAATAAAGATTTCAAAAGATTTCAAAGATAATGCACGAAATGAGTTGTCTATTTAGACCACTAAAATCTACCCGAATTTCTCTGCTTACAGACAAGGAAAAGACTATTCTTCTTTTAACTACCCACAAATTATAGAAAAGGTGGGGCATTACAACCTCCATTGCCTACCGAAGGGGAGTCAAAAACACTTCACTATTCATAGACTTCACTGCAACACTTTATTATTCACATAAGTAGTACATACACCATAGTACAAACAACAGTGTTAAGGTAACTTTTGTACTATCAATGCGAATAATTCCGATCTATATAGATCCGTCATATATATTCTATTCAACATTACTACTGTCTTTTTTCCATTTAGTTTATATATGTGCAGAACATACAAACACCTCATACACAAATTGTCCATATTCGTTATTCCGTTCCATTCTCTTCCTTTTCGTAGTCAGCATTACGACATTTCTCGTCATTTCTCTTCGACTGCATATAGTATTCTACTTTCTGCCAAGGTTGACTCTACAATCCCTTGCATGGTGGCCATCATTTAAACATCTAAATCATTTATCATCAGGGCGGGGTATTCTACGACTCTGGAACCACGGTTAAGGTTATTGCCATTAAACGGTGGGAACAGCGACTGCTGAAACGCCGGCTGTGGAAATGCTGACTGTTGGAACGTGGACTGTGGGAACGTCGACTGCAGTGGAAATGCCGACTGTGGAAATGTCAGCTGTGGATATGTCGGCTGTACGAACGCCGAGTATGCCACATAATCACCCTGGCCTTGGCTCCAGGGGTGGGAGGGGTAGTACATACTTGGATCATACATAACATTCTGGCCTACAATTCCTTTTGCGTTGCCATCAACATTACTATGATTCTTTGGTCTGAGGACCTGTGCCGAACTGGCGTACAATTAATTCCTGGAAATTGTGTTTGCTAATGTGTCGCCTCATTTGTGAGAGAATAAGCTTAAATTCTTTTGCATTTCCATGACCCTCTTCCTTCGCCGTATCCACCAGCGTTTCTGTGATGGCTATGGCTTTCCTTGGGTCAAATGAAGCCGCTGGTCGTGTTGCGTACTCCAACAACTCCTGCCCAAGTGCTTCCGTCGATCCATTCCCAGCTAAACGCTGGACCGTTGCCTCAAGTGTTGTTATCCTAGCCTGTCACGTAAGGCCTGTAATATTACATTAAACACAATTGTAGAGGAGTGCCATTCACCCTCCTCTTCACCAGAACGGTAATAACGGTTGCTACCGGCAAGGTAAATCCATTGTTACAGTACGTGTATCGCACGTGTTCAGATCGGCGTTCACATGCATATTTGCATATTAATGGGCCATTCCCATCTTCACAGGCGTACTCCTGCCATTGCGTGATTAAAAAATCATGTCTGGAACCATTACTACATGCCATGTCCGCAACCACGGGCCATTCCCATGTGCAAATATACTACACGTTCACTATATCAAACCTGCACCTTTTGCAGGAGAAAACAAAACATTACTTATAATATCCATTCCTCGCTTTACAACCGGGTCAACTACCCGGCCCTGACTCGCCTGTCAGGAATACAAAATCAAACAAGAGTCTTAGGACCCAAAATTTCCATGAAACTTTGTTTTTTTATTAAACCAGTTCCCCCCATTCTATATCGCTCAATGGTATGACCCACACTGGCCGGGCAAGGGGAGAAGTGGCTATAAATAGCTACTGACCTAGATAAGAGACCAACAGATGGTGCGACCTCAAAGCCCACAATAGAGTAGATATTCCTCATTACTTATGCAAATTCAGTATGAATTTGCATAATTAGCACTTCAGTTTGTACATCTCTGTCCAACCTACCTGCATATCAAAAAACATGAAAATCTGTCGCTCCTTTCTTCAGTTATTCTCCTTGCAAAATATTTACAAACACGCCATTGCAGTTCCAGTGACACATACCAGGGGGCCCAAAATCGACCTTGACCTTTCTCCTCCCAGCACCTACCCACATACCACATATCATTTCAATCCATCCACACGTTCTTCAGTTATGCTGATTTTAAGCGTCCGGTGACACATACATACATACACGGTGACACAAGCATACACACACGCGCACACACACGCAAACACACTAACTTCGCATGATTTGCACTTCAGTGTGTACATCTCTGTCCAACCTACCTGCGTACCAAATAACATGAAAATCTGTTGTTCCTCTCTTCAGCTATACCCCTTTAGAACATTTTTACAAATAGGCCATTGCAGTTCCAGGGACACAAACCAGGGGGCCCAAAATCGACCTTGACCATTCTCCTCCCAGCGCATACCCACATACCAAATATCATTACAATCCATCTACACGTTCTACAGTTATGCTGACTTTAAGCATCTGACGACACCCATGCAAACGATTTACCTCCTTACTTATGCAAATTCGGTCTCATTTGCATAGTTTGCACTTAAGTGTGTACAACTTGGTCTAACCTACCTGTGTACCAAAGAACATGGCGATCAGTCGATCCACTCTTCAGTTCTTCTACATTGAAGATTTTAACAAATACGCCATTGCAGTTCCAGTCACACATGCCAGGGGGCCCAAAATCGACCTTGACCTTCCTCCTCCTAACACCCACCCACATACCAAAAATCATTACAATCCATGTACAGGTTCTACAGTTATGGTGACTTTAAGCGTCCGGTGACACATACATTCACACAAACACCAAACGCAAGCAAAACAGTATCTCCATGAAAAAGCCTTTTTTCATGGAGATAATTAATTGACACACCCGTAATACAATAGCTTAACACAAGTATATGATCATAGTATTGCAACGCCAAGTAACCAACACCAATTACCTGCTGGTGCGGTGTTATATTGCCTTGACGAGCTGGCGGTAGCCCTATGCCCGCTTGCTGGTCACCGGCCCCACCACGTGGTACTCCCGGCTGACCACTGTCATGTGGCGGCGCTTGTACTTGGGGCTGCCCTCCAGCATGTTGCACGGCCGCGACGGGCGCTGCTTCTGGTCCCTTTGCTGGTTGCGGTGCTCTTATTTCGCCGTCGTTGTTTTGTTGTTGTTCCCACTCCAGCCTGGTCATGTCCGGGCGGGTTCACCTGGTGTGGGCTCCCTCAACCTGGTTACCCCGGCAGGGGGTTGCACTGCTCCCGGTATAGCCAGTACCTGTGACATCTACAATAATATTACACTTAGATATTCATCTCTACCTAGGCGTGTTACGACTCATAACCACACATATTGCGCGAACATGCCTCGCCTACGAGAAGAGCAGACCTCAGCATGACGAAGGCAATGCACGTGCAACGACAGACTCGAATACCAATTCACCCAATTTCATTATCTCACAGAATTTCAAATCAAAGCACCACCGAAGTTATCCATTTTCCAAAATTATAGCAAATCCCAACGTTATCTACTCCCTGAAACATCGTGTGGATACAAAACTTCGGCAGGAAGCAGTCTACGTCTTACACGTTCTTCCTGGGCGGTCCGACGGAGCTCCTAGCGCTTTACCAGGCAGTCTTTGTGGACGAGTCTGTCGCTTCTGCGCAGTGATCAGTCAGTTCTCTCCCTATGTAGGTTGGGTATATGGATTAGCCAATCACAGCACATGAAAGATAGTAGAAATTTGCCAAAATAGATTCAATTGTATGAAGGGAGTCGGCTACGGAGATAAGGTACAATATTGCAACCCTAGACTGCGAATGTTACCCTCCATGGCTAAAGTCCTCCCGCAAATGTTCTTCCTATATGGCCGGCTCGGTTAGTCTAATAGAGACTAAAACGTTGGATGGACTGGAATGATATTTGGTATGTGGGTAGATGCTGGAAGGAGAAAGGTCAAGGTCAATATTGGGCTCCCTGGTATGTGTCACTGGAATTGCAATGGCGTATTTATAAAGACCTTCCAAGGAGAAAAACTGAAGAAAGGAACGACAGATTTCCATGTTATTTGGTACGCAGGTGGGTTGGACAGAGATGTATACAAACTGAAGTGCTAATTTTGCTAAAATTGGGACTAAGTTTGCATAAGTAATGAGGAATATCTACTCCTCCATTGTGGGTATGTGCTTTGAGGTCGCACCTGTCGAATCGGTTGGTCTCTTATAAAGGACAAGTACTATTCCCCAAGTCCCAACAGCTGGTGGTTCTTCTGCCCAAAGCAAAGTAGATGCAGGGTGGTGGCTCTACTAAATGGTATTGCAGAAAGTTATATATACCTTATGTTTCATAGGACGGATGTTATACTTGAGATATACGTACCTTAAGAACAGGTTAATACACCTGACAATGAATTATGCTAATGAGAACCTAATTTGTATAATTTATGCATAAATTTGTACTTCCCTAACCGTAAAAGCTGCGGATGTCATATTTGAGATGAAGGTACCTTTAGGAAACGTGAATGCACCTGGACATAAATTATGCTAATGAAGACCCTATTTGCATAATGTATGCAGAAACTTAAATTTCCCTTACCGTTACAGCTGCAAATGTCTTATTTGAGATGTAGCTACCTTTAGGAAAGGTGGACACACTTGTCCGTGAATTATGCTAATTAGGACCCCATTTGCAAAATTTATGCATACACGTGTATTTCCCTTACCGTAAAGGCTACGGGTGTCATATTTGAGATGTAGGCATCATAAGGAAAGGTCAGAAAACCTGGCCATAATGAATGCATCATTTGCACAGATCATGCATATCCCTTGCCGTAAAGGCTAAGGATGTCATATTTCAGATGTTGGTAATTCTAGGACAGGTTAATACACCGGGCCATAAAATATGCTTATGCGGACCTAATTTGCATAATTTAGGTATAACATTGTATTTCCTTTAATGTAAAGGCTACGGATTTCATATTTAACATGTGGGTACCTTTAGGAAAGGTCAGGAAACCTGGCCATAAATTATGCTAATGAGGGTTTTATGCATAATTAATGTATATCCCCTACCATAGAAGCTACGGATGTCATATTTCATGTTGCCTTTCTGGTTTCTATTACGTGGATACCCTCTGGCACATAAAACAAAACTACCAGCGACAACAACAAATAACTAGTTCTCAATGTATTGCAATTTGTAACATCTTCTTACTTTAAATAGATATAACTTACATCTTCAAGCAGATGAGGTGTCTTTCTGAACTTAAATGGGGGCTCCTTGGATCATTCGCCATATTTTTTTAGGCCTCAAACACCTGATAATGCATGATTTCAGGTCTTGAATATCTCATAATGCGTGATTATACGATACCCCCCGATTTCGATCCCGGCGATCCCGAACCCAGGTTTAGAAATAGGGACTTGGGGGCGCATAAGTACTGACCGGACTCGACGTTGCTTAAATTAGATCGAACGAGATTGGGTGTATTCGACGTGATATGACAGTAGGTGAGAGAAGTTGTTTTGGTGGCTCACACATAGAAATTTAGAACTGTTGGTAACAATCAGTGTAAAAAAAGGAAAACATAACCTTCATGGCGAAGGTAAAATTTTTGATGAGATTATGCGCAAGAACTATTTTCACGCCCATCCTTTTAACTGTTTACAGTGAGCGCGTTCGTATATTTTACTAGTGTTATCCTAGAGTCGTTCCGATCAGTGCGTGTCGGAACGCGAGGTAAACAATAGATGGTCTAGTAGGCTAACCCTTTTTTGCTACCTGTGTTATTTCGGAGTCCTACCGAACAGTGCGTGTTGGAACGTGGGATAAACAATAAATAATTCAGTAGGCTGACCAGTTCGTACCGCCTAGTGCTATCCCGGTGTCGCACCAAACACAGTGGGCCGGGGCGTTGCTGAGGAGGTAGGGAGCACACGGTGTTTTATAGGTATGTCTTAACCTTGTTTCTTTTTGTGTGGATAATCGGTATGTCTTGTTTTTGTATTGCCTGAAAATGCTTACTCTAAACAAATTACGCTGTGTTGCACATGTTAGCAGACACATGGCATCTTCAGGGGCTTAAATCTTGTGAAACTTACCTAAAAAGTAGGAAATCGTCTGCTAGCCTTTCCTTTTTTTCAAGATTCATGTCTGAGCAGTTACCTCTGTATTTATCTTTTTTAGTTGCAATATAGTCAGGCTTGCCTTTTTGGTAATGAGGGATTTAAATAAATAGCTGAGTTCCGTGACGATATTCCAAATAGTGTCGTGTGTTCTTTGGTGTGTGCGTGAGCGAGTTCGCTGAGTTTGTGGACAGACTACAGGCCTAAGTTCAATTCTTCACATCGTCATTTCGCTGTCATTTTTCTGTGGAGACTGCGATTAGGCTCACGGCGTTGGCAACAGTGCCAGCTCGCTTTTTCGTCGAAATAATTTACAGCTAAGGCTGCATTATGTTTAGCAGTAAGAAGACGTGCATCCAGAAACTAGGCAGCTTTGTTACACTAGATCAGTAAGTAACGTTTAGAGCATCAAACAACGCTAACGAATGTTCCATTTATTGCTGTAAACATTATGTTTAGCCATAAGTATGGCTAAACATATTGTTTTCTCTCATGTTTCTTCTTCTTCTTCTCCTCCTCCTCCTGTCGAAGCTTCAAATCGATTCATCTCTGTCATTTTTTGACCAAATGACCTGAAATTTGGTACAGAGATAATGTAGGCAAAAACCAATGTGCGTTCTTTTCCTTTTTTTGATATTGACCTTGAAAGTGATTTTATTGAGGTTTTAAGCTATTTTTAGCATATCTTGGCCTCCTGCGCCCTGGTATTTCAACCGAATGACCTGAAATTTGCTGTATATGTGGCTTGGACAAATATTTAAAGGACTACATTCCCATTTTTGGCATACATATATTCAAAACGATTTATTTTGGGCTTTCTTGACAATATTTGCCACTTCTGTCACTTTCAATACTACATATGACCTACAGGTCATTGACCCCTAGTGCCTTGCACCTGGCCAAGCTGGAAGTTTGCTTACGAGGAGGAAAGACCGGACATAAACATTTAACGTGATTATCGGGAAAACACCATGTTCCCTTAAACTCAGTGGTTAAATTGCAGTTTAGGAAATTTTATAACAGAAAACAAGTTAAATCAATGATTTTGTGAATGTTTATTCTAGCATTAGTTATTCCAGATATTTTCAAACTCCAAATTCTTCAACACAACACGGGAGATCGTTTCTCCTCAGACTGGCGCGACACTCCTGTCAAAATTGATTGATGATCTCTCTCTGCCGCCGACTTCATACATGATCAAAGGCGGGTGGTTGGCGGTGCGCGGGGAAACTTAAACATATAATGTAGCGAAGTGTTGCACAAGGAATTCTCACGCTGAGGGGTACATGAAATAATGCTTACAAAATAGACCTCTATGAATCGGGCTACATTCAGCAATGGTAGACGGATTCGGCGCATGCCGCGCAAAACACATGGTCTCACTGGGGACAGGCGTTTTGGTCCCGCACGTTGTCGCAGCGGTGCGTCGCCGCTACGCGATCGAAAGCACGCCGCTGTCTGTCTCGGACCAACACGCGTCTCCCGTGATGTGTAGCGTCCACCACCAGGCCTTCCTACATGTCCTACGTACGGGCGTATGGATCGTAGAATTCGGCAAAAAAGGAATGATTAGGCCAGTAGAGTCAGTCCCCGGTAAGGTCAATGATTCGCCCCTTTGCGCTAGCTTGTAACGTTAAATGAATGTACCCTCTGGTGGCCAAACTTCACTGACAAACTTTCTCCCTATTATCATCATGAGCTTGCGTTAGTCTGGTACTAGTGACTATTATGTGCCGGGAATGTTTATCTATCGCACGCCTTGGAAGGAAGTTCAACCATGATAAATGGTCGGCCGTTGCGAAAATTTGGAATCCCATGCTGTTGATTTTCGTGATTGAATCTGTAAGAAAATATATTTTCATGTCGTTCATGTTTTTGGGACGGACGCCGGGACGGGGTGGATTTTTTCTATCATTTTCGTCCCGTTAGTAATGCAAATCGAATCGTGTTGCACAAGAGGCAAAACACTAAAAACGTTGGTCTTGTGGAGTGTTTTGGAGCGGGAAAATGCCGGATATTAGCGGTGCCGAACAGTGTACATCGTCGCGCGCGGGTGACACTCCGTCAAAACAAATCCGCTGGTGGTCTAGCGCGGCCACCGAAAATAGGCAGAAACACACAGGAGGACTTAG
Source organism: Branchiostoma lanceolatum (assembly GCF_035083965.1). NCBI lineage: Eukaryota > Metazoa > Chordata > Leptocardii > Amphioxiformes > Branchiostomatidae > Branchiostoma > Branchiostoma lanceolatum. Next base: position 33,494,945 of record NC_089722.1, on the reverse strand, counting down.
CACCTTCGTTTATGAGGGCAATTGTGAAAATCTTTTGTAACAAATTGTTCGAACATTGAAACATTTGGATAGATAGTTTGAAACTGTTCTAAATAAAGAGATTTTTGTGTAGTTACGTTCGAAATGTTTCCAACGTATGTGAAATAAGTTCAAACATGTTATAAGTTTCAATTCTAATTGTTTGAACACTTAAGAACTATTGTGACTTAGACATTCTTTTAATCAAAATAGTTCAAACATATTACAAATATTATATTAAAACCCTCTCGGTGACTTTGAATTGACTCAAATATGTTGTTTTTGGTCATTTCCTTCGTCTCCTGTCAAATCTTCATATGTATACTATGGAAAAATTCATTCTTCCCTGGGGTTGATCTTTTTTAATTCAATTTTGAACTGGGTTGATTATGCGCAAGAGTGTAATTTTCAGCGGATATTTTTCGACTGGTTTACATGGAAATGGCACGGAATATCCCATTCATGCAAGGGGAGGATTCTTTAATTATTTCTTTCAATTTTGAGCTGGAATGATTATGAAAAAGTCCATTTTTTAGCAGAAGTGTATTTGTTAATCAATTAGTGGATATGGTTGTGGACTGGTCCATATTGTGTTGAGGTGCTACTGGAAGACTCAATTTTGGACTGGGGTGATTCATTTTTTTAGTGCAAGTATTTTAGAATGGTCCATTGTTATTTTGGGAAAGTCCATTTTTTGCATGGCGAGGAGTATGGCTAAACATGCTGTATTTGCTCGCAAATGTTGCCTTTCTAGTTTTATTTTCATTCTTTGGGTTACGAATGGCAGCAAAAACTTGTCATCCTTCAGAAAATGAGAATGATTGTAAAATGTCATTAGAACGGAAATCCTCTATAATGTCCCGGGCGGCTAATCTAAACGCTTTGCTGTGTTACTTTCAATAGTAACGTACATACATGCGACAAACATAAACCACCTAACGCAGCGTACAAGAGCAAGCGGAGGACCGATCTAACTGTCTTCACCAGCCAAACACCCTTTACATTTCAGGCTAATTTGTAATGTACTCACAGACGACATCCGCTTTCTAGGTGATAGAATCCGGTCAATGGCTAAAAGTTTTCCAAGCCATCAACCTAATTTCGCTGTGCGCTGTTCCTAACACGAAATATGTTACTACCTCATCAAAACAATCGTAGGCACTTTATGCATGCCAGTGTGAGCAGGTGTTTCAAGTATCGCTGCCAGTGTCCCAGCAATCTGCCACCTCCCCGGGATGAAATTGCTAGTGATTTGCCCCAAGAAAATGTTGCCAGCGATTCGCAATCAGGAGTTTTGGTATGATGCAAGAGAGAGAGAGGAGACGGGGGGAGAGAGAGAGGGGGAGAGAGAGAGGGGGAGAGAAAGGGGGATAGAGAGGGGAAGAGAGAGAGGGGGAGACAGGGGGATAGAGAGGAAGGGGAGTGGGAGAGGCAATGAGAGAGAAAGGGATACGCCAAAAACTATATCTCCATTTTTCATGGAGATATTAAAAAACATGGCTCCTCCTCCAGGTCAATTACCGGGAGCATGCCTCGACGTCCTGCGCCTTTGGCAATACTTCTACCAAGGAGGTTTAATCGTCGGAAATCTGAAACACATCGATTCTTCTCGGCCGGGCTTCGTGGCGAGGTCGGGGAATTCGGAGGTTGTGACGTCAGGACTACGCTCATTTGAAAACCACGGGAAACGCGGGGAAGCTGATAAGACATGCAAGGGGCGCCGCGCCGGATGGTAAACAAAGGATCGCATTTGGCTCTCGCGGGTGGAAACAAAACGCACAGCAGGACGTTTACAGCGTGCTCTCCGCTCTTTAGTAAACCTCCTTGCTTCTACTAATTACAAAATGTGACAACATTGTAATAGACTTTGATGTTTCAGTGATTGGAAACAAAGTGTTTTTCCATGTACTAAAGTTACGGGAAACTTATTACATTGTTTTGATGACGTCACAATGAACATTTGAAATTTGGAGCACTAGATCAAAGGAATTGCTACCTTGCATAGATGTGCCAGTGAAATCTTGATACTTGAATAATCTTTTTTTTCGCCCTGTCGCCCCGATTATTTACTGTGAAGAAATTAGCAAATAGAATTGATGTGGCCATACATTCCAGTCAGAAAATAGTATTTACTTTTAGGGAGCAAGTCAGATGAAAGGTAGAATGATTGATCCAAAAAACACCAATCGCAGCATTCTGTGACTCAGCTTTTACAGTCCAATCTGGCGACCACGTAAACATTTTTTTTGGAGAGTTTTAGAATCGGTATTAAAACTAATCCTCTTCATCTTTTCTACTTTATTATCTTCGCCGAGCACTTGTACTCGGGGTAGATTATGCTTTCGGTTGAAAAATCTGTTGGGTGGGTCTATATGCATGTCAGGAGCATAACTCAAGAAATCTTCAATGAATCTTTATGATTTTTGGTAGGTGTGCAGTGGTTGTGCAAAGGAAGGTCAAGTTCGAAAACCGTTCACCTGGCATATTCTATCAGTACTGCAGCGGACTTTGCGTGTTTTTGTGTTTGTATGTAGGCAAAAAAAGTGACGGAAACGTTGATGGATCTTCATGATTTTTCGTAGATCAGAAGAGGTTGTAGGAACGAAGGTCAAGTTCGAAAATTATTAATCTGGCACTTTCCTACAGTACTGCAGCGGGCTTTGTATTTGTGTGAGTTTGTATGTCGCCAGCATAACTCAAGGTGCTGTTGACGGCTGTGCATGATATTAAGTAGGTAGGTAGGAGTGTCAAAGAGGAAGGTCAAGTCCGATAATGGGACTCCTAGCGGATATTTAAGGTACTGCAGCTGAGTTTTAAAGTTTGAGGTCGAATTTTCTGGAGGTGCCAGGCTCATGTTTTTTCAGTAATACATTGAATCTTGAACAGGGAATGAGTGGTGCAAGTTTGGGCCCCCTAGCGGATTCGTCGTTGAAGATTAGACATCCAGGTAATAAGATACGCCAAAAAGCAATTACTCAAACAACTGGATATGATTTTGGAAACGGTCAGACGTTTCAAGTAGCATCCACTACTTTTCGTCAGTGACTGTGTGCAAGATCAGTTGAACAGCAGGTTTATAACCACGAACTATGAATTGATATGTAAATAAGGAGAAGACAAATTTTTAGATAGTCCAATAGAAAGCGAATTAGACAACTCAAGACAAGGTTGAAGTAAAAGGGGACAATAGCTCCTATTGTTTTAATATAGGAGCTAATGCTGGTTTGCCCCCAAGGCTATGTCCCAAGTGCCAGACAGTTGACAGTTGAAACGGCTAAGTGTACACCGTTGACCAACAGAAACAAGGCCAACATCACTATTCCATATGTACAAGGAGTGTCTGAATAACTCCGACGGATCTTCCAAAACTTCAACATTGCCACCAACTTCAAACCTCAATCAACTCTTAGACAAAGACTGGTACATCCTAAAGACCGACCCCGCAAAGGCAGCAAGGCCGATGTCATCTACAGACTCAAATGTGAAGAACCCAACTGCCACAACACTTATATCGGAGAGACCAGCCGATCACTTAATGAAAGGTACAAAAGAACATTGCGCTAACCGCTACTCCTCGGCCATTTTCCACCACCTAAAACACAACCAGGGGCACTCGTTCAATCTCGAATCCACTGATATCCTTGACCGCGAACCCCGCTGGTTCGAACGTGGAGTAAGGGAGGCAATATATGAGAGGATATACAATCCAGCCCTCAACAGGAAAGGAGGGCTAAGGGTGGAACTGTCTGGCACTTGGGACATAGCCTTGGGGGCAAACCAGCATTAGCTCCTATATTAAAACAATAGGAGCTATTGTCCCCTTTTACTTCAACCTTGTCTTGAGTTGTCTAATTCGCTTTCTATTGGACTATCTAAAAATTTGTCTTCTCCTTATTTACATATCAATTCATAGTTCGTGGTTATAAACCTGCTGTTCAACTGATCTTGCTCACAGTCACTGACGAAAAGTAGTGGATGCTACTTGAAACGTCTGACCGTTTCCAAAATCATATCCAGTTGTTTGAGTAATTGCTTTTTGGCGTATCCCCTAGCGGATTGTTTGGACCTACAGTTGGCGTTTTTGTTGAAACATTTGGAGGCGAATAACTAAAGAAGGGGTTGACGGATCGTCATGATTTTTGGCATGTAGATAGCTTAGTTAATGTTTTACATAATCAAATACATATTATGAAAACCAGGAGCTAATTTGCATAATAAATAAGGAAAGTTTATTAATCCGCTCAAAGTTTGTGGTCAATTTTTTTGCAGGTGCTATGGTTATGATTTTTGAGAGATAGATCTTGGGGCAGGGATTAAGTGATGTAAGTTTGGGTCCCCTTGCGGCTTGACGTAAACTGCAGTGGGCCTATTTGTTTGTAACTTTTGAGGAGGATAACTCAAGCAGTGATTGATGGATTATTCTTGTATTTGGTATATATGTACCTTAGGTGATGATCAACATAATGATATGCTCATTATGCAGATCATGACCTACTTTACGTAATCATTGAGGAAAATGTATAGCACTGCTGCACCATAGTACGCGGCATGTGATAGTACACATCTGGCGTCCAGAATCTAGGTCAACAGCTGGCGTCCTGAATCTAGGTCAACAGCTAGCTTACTAGCTGGGCGATTGAAAAGAAAGGACTAAAATGTATCTGTTATGTTTGGTATGAAGATAGCTAGATTTCAAAATGAATCTGATGATTGACGTTAGATGAATTTTTTTCTAAATCTGCCGAGTTCTATGTTCGGGCGCGTTCATATGCATTTAAGTCGTATTTCAGTCTTTGTGAAAGCTTGTATCAGGGAGATATTGTTCAGTTACTAGGGCTAACTCGTAATAGCCTTAGCCTTTGGGTAGCCCTGGCTGTACTTATCTACAGCCGAATAAACAAATCAGAAAAATCCTTATTACCTGTATGTCTAACTGTTATTGACATTCCATGAGAGGACTTTAAGACATGCGGCATATCAAGCCACTGAGAAAGAAGGGAACATTGATAGATATTGTTTAAGCAAATAAAGACTTAAATTGAACGGTCGTTGAGAAAAACAGCTATGTAATGTCATATTGGTAAATGGCGGTAATTTGGTACTTGCATCTGTCGGTACAATTCATATTATTTGGCGAAGATATGAGGTCGTGGAACTCTAGTTGTAAAAGGTAAAATGATCCTCTTTTTACCTACTAGTAGGAAAACAGCCTCAATCGATGTTATTAGTACTACAGTAGCATACTGAGGTCTCGAAGATCATGTTACCTTAATACATAATTTAATGGGTGATTTTATGATTTTAGATTGGGTGATTTTATTGTTTCAGAATGCACATTAAGACAAGAAATATCTTAATCTTGTGTATTTGTGAGTAATATATGATTGCTGTACTGATCATTCACACTCGCGGGAGGATCAGTGAATGGATTAGCAGGTAAATCAAACAAACCGTCCAGTGGCTTTTCTCAATGGCCAATACATACAGATAGTTTACTCATTAACACAGATCTGGCAAAATAGTAAACCGCGTTTCTTTCTTTCACATGCCGATATTATAAATTGACTTTGTCACTTGTGTTATGCATGTAATATTTTCTCTGTAGTCCTGCCGTTCCGAACATTTTTAAACGCAACTGCCCAAAGAATTTTATGAGGCTTGAAAACTGGAAATATTTAAGTTGCTGTAATCATGCAGTCAGTACTCTCTCATTGGTCGAACCGCTAATTGTGATGGACAGTCAGGATCAGTCTATTAGGGCTTTTCCAGTTTTTTTTTAATCAGTTCTCACAACACAATCGTATCTTTGCTCCTTTAATGTCAATATGTAATGGTATACTGTTATTAAAGCTTACTCTGTGTAGGAATGACTGGGAATTTGAGTTTTTTGTTCAAGTTTCTAGCGTCATAAGATGCTCTGGATGCCTTTAAAAGTGATTTAAAACAGTTTGTCGCAAATACTTTGAAAGGCCCTACTTCTTGAAGCTGGTAACTAACATTGAGTCATGCTTCAAACTACGTTCACATCTCCCTTTCTTAACCCTCATCCGACCGACACATTTTTGCGACGAATCTGGCCGTATGGGGTCCAAACGGACCCCATTTTGCTTTGCCCCCTAAATATATTTCTGGTGGATCTTATTGTAGTTATTGTGCATATCCTGTTACAATAATCTATGGAGAATATTTTGACAAGTTTTGGTGTTGATGATTAAAGCTCATTATGATACTTTATGCAGAAAATGAGGAGAACCCGCATTTTCCTTTAACCCTATCTAGACTGGGGGGGCTAAAAGTGCCCGCGCCAACTTTGACATCGTATAACTGCCAAATGACGTATGCTAAGACTACCATACTTGGTGACTTTTCCTAGAATTAAGTTGGCAACAATTCCATGATAATAGTTTAAATTTATCATTTTTCCTGTTGCCATGGCAACGGGTTTCTGACAGGCATTTTATAAAAAAAGTCACTAATTTTTTAAAAACAATGATATTTCTCAGGTTTTCTTGCTCAACCACACTAGTTTTCCAACATGTATAACATCATATGTATTTAGATGTAACTTTCATGATTTATTATTCATAATTTATGCTAATTTGATTACGTAATCGCTAAAAATCCAAGATGGTGGACAAGATGTTTATTTTAGGTATAAACAGGCTTTTTGCCTTCAAATCCGTCACTACCTGGTATTTTCTTAACCAGAAACATTCAGATTAACGTTTCCAGTCTCTTTCTTTTGTAATTTGGGGTCATAAATGGAAAAAATGTAATTTCAAAATTTCAAAATGGCCGATCCAAGATGACGGATGACAGGGATCACTAACGACACATGACGTCATTCTATGACATCATTTTGACGTCAACGTAATCGCCATTGACGTTGTATGCCTTGGCATACCTTAAAATCAATAATACACTCTATTTTATTTAATACCTTTCAATATTATGGGACTTCCCTATTTAGCCTATAAAATCACATCGATGACGTCATAATTACGTAATATTACGTCCTAACGTCACAAAATTTACAGAAATTATAAAACTTTACGTGAACATCACTCCCTGCAAATTTGGTGAGGATACATTATACCGTTTGGAAGTTATGAGGAATTTCTTTCTAATTACGTAATAAACAATGCGAAATCATCTGGGGTCCGTTTGGACCCCAGCGGACAACACGCACACTTTAGAGTATAACTTCCGCAAAAATCGGCCAATCCCGGTAAAAATTTCTCAGGAGTTGTAAGACATGTACATGAACAAACTCATGGAAGGAATTTTTTCTCCAACTAAAAATGTTGATATGGCACACATTAGAACACGCCTGGGGTCCAAAAGGACCCCATACGGTCGGATGAGGGTTAAAGAATGTGATCAAGATATAGACTCGTCTTAAGAAAAGAAAATCGCCACAGAAACGTGACTTCGCGTGGTGTTTTCCTGGGGGGGGTCTCGGGTTAGAATCTGCTGACATGCTCCGTTAACATTGTGCCCATGGGAAAGGCACTAACACAAATTTCCTCACTTGACTCGGGTGAAAATGAGTATTTCGCTTTGGTTATTGACGTACACATTCTCTAGCTTGCGCCAGACAACACCTGTTTGTGGCAACAAGAAAAATATGATGGATCACTCTTTGAGTCACCGTTGCAGATAAGCAGCACAAACTTTATCTAATAATTTTGTAAACAATTTTGCACATGTGTTGAAGTTGACGTGGATGTCTCATTTTTTCATTTTATCTGATATTGCAGCGAACAACACTGTAATATGTCCAACAGGTTCCTTGTCCTGATTTCTATCCATAATCCTCTACAGTTAGTAACTTTGGCCAGAATATGATCAATTGATCTTCTTGCAGTTTGTAACATGAAAGGCTCTTTCCGAGGCAGTAGTTATACCTTACATTATATAGAAATCATTTTGATATGATAGCCGTTGCCGAGTGGTACACTACCAATTTTTTTTTTCTTATTTTCTTGTTTTTTCTTGAGGGAAGGGAGATTTTCTGATATAAAGAAAGTTCGAGAAAAATCAAGAAACACTCAGCAAAATCTATGTATGTTAATTCTGGCATGAGGAGTTTTATTCTTGTTTTTCTTAAGTGATGAAAGTAGTTCTAGTATAACGCTCACCTACAAGAATCTTCTAGAAATTTAAGTAAAACTTTCTTTTCGGTCTTCGCACAAGATTCATTTCTTGTTTGGTCAAATGGAGTATTTCATAGAATCTACCCATAAGATTTACTTTCTTCCCATGTGCCCATTTTTTCTTAAATTTGATTTCACTAAGAAGAATATTCTTCAATTTTTTTGATGTTTCTATGTAAAAAGTCTGGGAAATGTGATTCTTGTTTCTGTTGGTAATATTTAAGAAGATAAAGGAATCAGATTCTTCATTACCTTGACCGAATACTGTTAAGAAAAACAAGACAATCTAGAAATTCTTCAACAAGTTATGACTATCATGAAATTCTTCCGAGTTTTTGGTTTCTTTGTTCAGAAAGTTTAAGAAAGATGATTCTTGTTTTTCTTGGTGATATATAAGAAGATACAAGAATATGTTTCTTAACTTAACTTGACTAACACTAATAAAGAAATAGAAGAAAAACAAGAAATTCCAAAACAAGCTATTGCTAGCATAAGATTCTTGAATGTTCTTGTGATTTTTATTAAGAAAGTCCAGAAAAGATGATTCTTGTTTTACTCAGTGAAGACTTTTCAGATTTATGTAGTTTTTCCTGTGGTAACTTCCTGATAAACACTTTCAAAAGTAACAGAGTTTAAATGTCAAGAGATGGAAAAAGCCAAATGAAATCAGAATGATATTCTTTTATTTTCTAAATATCAGACGGTTTAAGAAATAAATTATCGAAACAAGAATGCTAATTTTGCGAAGAATCATGGGAAATTACTCCCATCATCCTTTGCTCCAAAATTTGAATTCAGCCCGTTGATAATTTCTGTCCTAAGAGATATCCGTCTGATGTGCGTTAGATTTTACAACATTTAGGGCAAAGATGTGGCAAATTTCGTGAGGACACTTATGTGTGTCATGTGGGACCCTATAGACAACATGGATAACATTTTTGAAGTTCTAAAATGCTACCCGAGCTCGGACGAAGCTGCAAGTCTGCCCCAGGTACTTGGAAATTATCATAATTTGCTAACTAATGTGCTAAGTCTCATTCTTGTGGTTGATTGATAAAGCCAACCAGTTATTGCAACTTCTGTAACATGAGTACAAGAATACCTGCAACATATTTTCAAGATAAGGAAAACACATTGACACATCATGCTGATACACAATGTCTTTACAGTGGGAGGAGGGCGATATAGGTCCTGATTGACAATCATTCACCATAAAGTCAGACCTTGCAAGGAGACTGTCCTGGGTGTTGTTCTAGGCTTAGAAACCTGTTGAACAAAAGATGATGCCCACATCTCAAGTTTAGGATGGTATTTGAATGTTGGATAAGGTGGATAAGAATGACAACCAGTTATTCGCATGAACAGTATCAGGGGGATGGGGGGCGATATAGGGATTAACAATCATTCATATAGTCTTTTTTTTTTTCTTCTAGGCTTATAAATATGCTAGACCAGAGAAAATATCCCCGTATCCAGTTTGGAAAAGCTTCTTACAATTTTAAGTCGTCAGTTATAGGAACGACAACACTACAGCACTGACAGTCTGACTGTTGTAGAACTGCAATTAGTTATTCACATGCAGGAAAAGTATCAGGAAAATAGATGCATGCATGATGACGAGATACGGGCGTATTACAAATTGACGATGTTAGGAAATATTGCAAATTGGCATTTGTGCCTGCAACATTTATCTAAGAATTGTTGTTAACGTACAAAACACCGAAAACTTGCACTGAACTTCTTGATGACATTAAATATGTTTGGAACATACTATCAATTCAGTGGTATTCTTGATACAATATATTAATCTTACATTAAGGAACTGTTTCTAGGTTTTAAGGAAAACAGTCTTGGGGAAAGAAAGATACAAGAAACACTTCTACTTACAAGAAACTAACTCTAGCTGTAAGAACTTCAGTCTTAAGAACAGAAAGTTTATCTTGTACAAGAATATTAGTTGTGAACAAGGAACTTATTATAGGTGTAAGGAATTCAGTCTTGAGAACAGAAAGGTATTCCTGGTACAAGAATCGTAATTTTAGAACAAGGAACATATTCTAGGTGTAAGAACTTCAGTCTTGAGGACAGAAAGGTATTCCTGGTACAAGAATTTTAATTGTGAACAAGGAACTTATTCTAGGTGTACAATGCATGGAAATCCGAATTTCCGGGGTGGAAATCATGTTTCACGTGCCTGCAAAGTCGAGTTTTCAGTCAATCTCCAGGCCGTGCTGACCTGCACGGGGCCCGTGCCGACCTGGGAAATACCGGGAATGCACCACTTCCTGTGCAGGACGTGGAAGCACCCTGTAAATTCTCGCGCAGCTGGCGGGAAATTTGGATGCATGCCCTGCACAGTGAACACGTCCGTCACCGAACATCGATGGTGCCTGCATAATTTAGCAGCAATTATCCTCCCAGGTCTGACCCGGCCAGATTTTGCCGCCAAAATGACCTATTGTAATTGAAATTAGCGTTGCAGCTACTATACTCGACCCAACCCAACCCAAGCCAATCACCCCCCCCCCCCCATCTTCCCCATGAGCTTTCCGCTCCCCGGCCCAAAACGCCGAAAACATGCTTTTATTCGTTCAAACTCAATTAAACTTTTATTTTTTTCGTATCCACGAATACCACTGTTTATATTTTGTGTCGCTCAGGTCAAATGAAGCAAAGTTCTCAGTGTGGGTCTCCGTGATGCTGACATTCCTACACCTTTCCATCCAGATGCTTCAGATAAAAAATGCAGATAATCCCAGCAGAAAAACATCAAAGTCACATGAGCCCGCTTGGTCTCGCGTCAGATGAACTCGTGTCAGATGAACCCTTAGGAAAGGTGGACACACTTGTCCATGAATTATGCTAATTAGGACCCCATTTGCAAAATTTATGCATACACGTGTATTTCCCTTACCGTAAAGGCTACGGGTGTCATATTTGAGATGTAGGCATCATAAGGAAAGGTCAGAAAACCTAGCCATAGATTATGCTAATCAATGCATCATTTGCACAGATCATGCATATCCCTTGCCGTAAAGGCTAAGGATGTCATATTTCAGATGTTGGTAATTCTAGGACAGGTTAATACACCGGGCCATAAAATATGCTTATGTGGACCTAATTTGCATAATTTAGGTATAACATTGTATTTCCTTTAATGTAAAGGCTACGGATTTCATATTTAACATGTGGGTACCTTTAGGAAAGGTCAGGAAACCTGGCCATAAATTATGCTAATGAGGGGTTTATGCATAATTAATGCATATCCCTTACCATAGAAGCTACGGATGTCATATTTCATGTTGCCTTTCTGGTTTCTATTACGTGGATACCCTCTGGCACATAAAACAAAACTACCAGCGACAACAACAAATAACTAGTTCTCAATGTATTGCAATTTGTAACATCTTCTTACTTTAAATAGATATAACTTACATCTTCAAGCAGATGAGGTGTCTTTCTGAACTTAAATGGGGGCTCCTTGGATCATTCGCCATATTTTTTTAGGCCTCAATTACCTGATAATGCATGATTTCAGGTCTTGAATATCTCATAATGCGTGATTATACGATACCCCCGATTTCGATCCCGGCGATCCCGAACCCAGGTTTAGAAATAGGGACTTGGGGGCGCATAAGTACTGACCGGACTCGACGTTGCTTAAATTAGATCGAACGAGATTGGGTGTATTCGACGTGATATGACAGTAGGTGAGAAAAGTTGTTTTGGTGGCTCACACATAGAAATTTAGAACTGTTACTAACAATCAGTGTAAAAAAAGGAAAACATAACCTTCATGGCGAAGGTAAAATTTTTGATGAGATTATGCGCAAGAACTATTTTCACCCCCCCCCCCTTTAACTGTATACAGTGAGCGCGTTCGTATATTTTACTAGTGTTATCCTAGAGTCGTTCCGATCAGTGCGTGTCGGAACGCGAGGTAAACAATAGATGGTCTAGTAGGCTAACCCTTTTTTGCTACCTGTGTTATTTCGGAGTCCTACCGAACAGTGCGTGTTGGAACGTGGGATAAACAATTAATAATTCAGTAGGCTGACCAGTTCGTACCGCCTAGTGCTATCCCGGAGTCGCACCAAACACAGTGGGCCGGGGCGTTGCTGAGGAGGTAGGGAGCACACGGTGTTTTATAGGTATGTCTTAACCTTGTTTCTTTTTGTGTGGATAATCGGTATGTCTTGTTTTTGTATTGCTTGAAAATGCTTACTCTAAACAAATTACGCTGTGTTGCACATGTTAGCAGACACATGGCATCTTCAGGGGCTTAAATCTTGTGAAACTTACCTAAAAAGTAGGAAATCGTCTGCTAGCCTTTCTTTTTTTTCAAGATTCATGTCTGAGCAGTTACCTCTGTATTATCTTTTTTAGTTGCGATATAGTCAGGCTTGCCTTTTTGGTAATGAGGGATTTAAATAAATAGCTGAGTTCCGTGACGATATTCCAAATAGTGTCGTGTGTTCTTTGGTGTGTGCGTGAGCGAGTTCGCTGAGTTTGTGGACAGACTACGGGCCTAAGTTCAATTCTTCACATCGTCATTTCGCTGTCATTTTTCTGTGGAGACTGCGATTAGGCTCACGGCGTTGGCAACAGTGCCAGCTCGCTTTTTCGTCGAAATAATTTACAGCTAAGGCTGCATTATGTTTAGCAGTAAGAAGACGTGCATCCAGAAACTAGGCAGCTTTGTTACACTAGATCAGTAAGTAACGTTTAGAGCATCAAACAACGCTAACGAATGTTCCATTTATTGCTGTAAACATTTTATTTTCATTCTTTGGGTTACGAATGGCAGCAAAATCTTGTCATCCTTCAGAAAGTGAGAAAGATTGTAAAATGTCATTAGAACGGAAATCCTCTATAATGTCCCGGGCGGCTAATCTAAACGCTTTGCTGTGTTACTTTTAATAGTAACGTACGTACATGCGACAAACATAGACCACCTAACGCAGCGTACAAGAGCAAGCGGAGGACCGATCTAACTGTCTTCACCAGCCAAACACCCTTTACATTTCAGGCTAATTTGTAATGTACTCACAGACGACATCCGCTTTCTTGGTGATAGAATCCGGTCAATGGCGAAAAGTTTTCCAAGCCATCAACCTAATTTCGTTGTGCGCTGTTCCTAACACGAAATATGTTACTACCTCATCAAAACAATCGTAGGTACCTTATGCATGCCAGTGTGAGCAGGTGTTTCAAGTATCGCTGCCGGTGTCCCAGCAATCTGCCACCTCCCCGGGATGAAATTGCTAGTGATTTGCCCCAAGAAAATGTTGCCAGCGATTCGCAATTTAGGAGTTTTGGTATGATGCAAGAGAGAGAGAGGAGGCGGGGGGAGAGAGAGAGGGGGAGAGAGAGAGGGGGGAGAGAGAGGGGGGATAGAGAGGGGAAGAGAGAGAGGGGGAGACAGGGGGATAGAGAGGAAGGGGAGTGGGAGAGGCAATGAGAGAGAAAGGGATACGCCAAAAACTATATCTCCATTTTTCATGGAGATATCAAAAAACATGGCTCCTCCTCCAGGTCATTTAGCGGGAGCATGCCTCGACGTCCTGCGCCTTTGGCAATACTTCTACCAAGGAGGTTTAATCGTCGGAAATCTAAAACACATCGATTCTTCTCGGCCGGGCTTCGTGGCGAGGTCGGGGAATTCGGAGGTTGTGACGTCAGGACTACGCTCGTTTGAAAACCACGGGAAACGCGGGGAAGCTGATAAGACTTGCAAGGGGCGCCGCGCTGGATGGTAAACAAAGGATCGCATTTGGCTCTCGCGGGTGAAAACAAAACGCACACCAGGACGTTTACAGAGTGCTCTCTTCTCTTGATTAAACCTCCTTGCTTCTACTAATTACAAAATGTGACAACATTGTAATAGACATTGATGTTTCAGTGATTGGAAACAAAGTGTTTTTCCATGTACTAAAGTTACGGGAAACTTATTACATTGTTTTGATGACGTCACAATGAACATTTGAAATTTGGAGCACTGGATCAAAGGAATTGCTACCTTGCATAGATGTGCCAGTGAAATCTTGATACTTGAATAATCTTTTTTTTCGCCCTGTTGCTCCGATTATTTACTGTGAAGAAATTAGCAAATAGAATTGATGTGGCCATACATTCCAGTCAGAAAATGGTATTTACTTTTAGGGAGCAAGTCAGATGAAAGGTAGAATGATTGATCCAAAAAACACCAATCGCTGCATTCCGTGACTCAGATTTTACAGTCCAATCTGGCGACCACGTAAACATATTTTTTTGAGAGTTTTAGAATCGGTATTAAAACTTATCCTCTTCATCTGTTCTACTTTATTGTAAAAGGTAAAATGATCCTCTTTTTACCTACTAGTAGGAAAACAGCCTCAATCGATGTTATTAGTACTACAGTAGCATACTGAGGTCTCGAAGATCATGTTACCTTAATACATAATTTAATGGGTGATTTTATGATTTTAGATTGGGTGATTTTATTGTTTCAGAATGCACATTAAGACAAGAAATATCTTAATCTTGTGTATTTGTGAGTAATATATGATTGCTGTACTGATCATTCAGACTCGCGGGAGGATCAGTGAATGGATTAGCAGGTAAATCAAACAAACCGTCCAGTGGCTTTTCTCAATGGCCAATACATACAGATAGTTTACTCATTAACACAGATCTGGCAAAATAGTAAACCGCGTTTCTTTCTTTCACATGCCGATATTATAAATTGACTTTGTCACTTGTGTTATGCATGTAATATTTTCTCTGTAGTCCTGCCGTTCCGAACATTTTTAAACGCAAGTGCCCAAAGAATTTTATGAGGCTTGAAAACTGGAAATATTTTAGTTGCTGTAATCATGCAGTCAGTACTCTCTCATTGGTCGAACCGCTAATTGTGAAGGACAGTCAGGATCAGTCTATTAGGGCTTTTCCAGGGTTTTTTTATCAGTTCTCACAACACAATCGTATCTTTGCTCCTTTAATGTCAATATGTAATGGTATACTGTTATAAAAACTTACTCTGTGTAGGAATGACTGGGAATTTGAGTTTTTTGTTCAAGTTTCCAACGTCATAAGATGCTCTGGATGCCTTTAAAAGTGATTTAAAACAGTTTGTCGCAAATACTTTGAAAGGCCCTACTTCTTGAAGCTGGTAACTAACATTGAGTCATGCTTCAAACTACGTTCACATCTCCCTTTCTTAAAGAATGTGATCAAGATATAGACTCGTCTTAAGAAAAGAAAATCGCCACAGAAACGTGACTTCGCGTGGTGTTTTCCTGGGGGGGTCTCGGGTTAGAATCTGCTGACATGCTCCGTTAACATTGTGCCCATGGGAAAGGCACTAACACAAATTTCCTCACTTGACTCGGGTGAAAATGAGTATTTCGCTTTGGTTATTGACGTACACATTCTCTAGCTTGCGTCAGACAACACCTGCTTGTGGCATCAAGAAAAATATGATGGATCACTCTTTGAGTCACCGTTGCCGATAAGAAGCACAAACTTTATCTAATAATTTTGTAAGCAATTTTGCACATGTGTTGAAGTTGACGTGGATGTCTCATTTTTTTTATTTTATCTGATATTGCAGCGAACAACACTGTAATATGTCCAACAGGTTCCTTGTCCTGATTTCTATCCATAATCCTCTACAGTTAGTAACTTTGGCCAGAATATGATCAATTGATCTTCTTGCAGTTTGTAACATGAAAGGCTCTTTCCGAGGCAGTAGTTATACCTTACATTATATAGAAATCATTTTGATATGATAGCCGTTGCCGAGTGGTACACTACCAAAATTTTTTTTTTCTTATTTTCTTGTTTTTTCTTGAGGGAAGGGAGATTTTCTGATGTAAAGAAAGTTCGAGAAAAATCAAGAAACACTCAGCAAAATCTATGTATGTTAATTCTTGCATGAGGAGTTTTATTCTTGTTTTTCTTAAGTGATGAAAGTAGTTCTAGTATAACGCTCACCTACAAGAATCTAATAGAAATTTAAGTAAAACTTTCTTTTTCGGTCCTCGCATAAGATTCATTTCTTGTTTGGTCAAATGGAGTATTTCATAGAATCTACCCATAAGATTTACTTTCTTCCCATGTGCCCATTTTTTCTTACATTTGATTTCACTAAGAAGAATATTCTTCAATTTTTTTGATGTTTCTATGTAAAAAGTCTGGGAAATGTGATTCTTGTTTCTGTTGGTAATATTTAAGAAGATAAAGGAATCAGATTCTTCATTACCTTGACCGAATACTGTTAAGAAAAACAAGACAATCTAGAAATTCTTCAACAAGTTATGACTATCATGAAATTCTTCCGAGTTTTTGGTTTCTTTGTTCAGAAAGTTTAAGAAAGATGATTCTTGTTTTTCTTGGTGATATATAAGAAGATACAAGAATATGTTTCTTAACTTAACTTGACTAACACTAATAAAGAAATAGAAGAAAAACAAGAAATTCCAAAACAAGCTATTACTAGCATAAGATTCTTGAATGTTCTTGTGATTTTTATTAAGAAACTCCAGAAAAGATGATTCTTGTTTTACTCAGTGAAGACTTTTCAGATTTATGTAGTTTTTCCTGTGGTAACTTATATATATATTAATGGTTTTATTCGCAAATTCATACAGAGCTAAAACAACATTGCAGCCTAATGATACAAAGTAAAAAGGCTGAATTACGCAGTTTCAGGGAATACACAACTGTACAAAATATCATCAATATTTACGAACCTAACCAAAACTGAACAACAAGGATATGTAGAAACGGTAGTAGGGTGATTACACAATAGGTATAAGTTACAATACGCTGTTCAGGAGTTTTGACAAGTACGGAATGGCACTGTTCCTGTACCTGTCAGATCTTATAAAGGGTATGCTAAGCTGGAAACCCCTTTTAAGTCCATATTGTGAACTTTATTGCGGGTGGGGGGGTAGCCAGGGTCGAAACGTTGGTGAATTCATCAGAGATTTTGCAAACTTAAGACAGAGTGATTCCCTTCTTGCTTTTAAAGTGCAGAGGTTAAAAGTTGAAAGTGCGTCAGCATAGGAAGTATAATTATTGCCAAGTATGATTCTGAGGGCACGTTTTTGAATGCGTTCAAGTTGGTGGGATTGTAGAGTGGTTAGACCTGCGTGCCATACTGGGACTGCATATTCTATGACTGGTCGGACATATAGTAAATAAATTTCGCAAAGATCTTCAGTGCAGACACCAGAGCGTTTTAGCTTTTTAAGCCAGAAAAGGCGCGAGCTTGCTTTTTTTATGATTGTTGTGACATGTTTTCCCCATTTCATGTCGGCAGAAATCTAAACACCCAAAATACAGGCATCCTCAGTGTACTGAATGGCTTTGCCATTCAGTAACATTACAGGGGAAGGGGTAGGATCCTTCATGAAAGAGATACAAATTAATTTACACTTATCTTCATTCAATGACATACAATTTTGTGATGACCATGTGTCCAGTTGGTTAATTGCTGTCTGCATAGAAGATTGTTCACTGAAAAGTCTACTTTCTTTACTATATGTCCGACCAGTCAGAAACGACATCCCATCAAGTGTCCTTGACATTCCGGTGCCCGTTGACCTGGAGTGTATATGGGTGAAAATACGACCCCATCGTCTGCCACGGAGTGTTTCTAGCCTGGCAATCTGTGCTGTGTATTCCCCGCCGAATTCCCAACACACTGAACTACTTCTTAACCACTTAGTCGAGGCGGTCGACTCATTGCGGGTAGATTACCATGACGTAGGCATTATTGTCGGGGGAGATTTCAACCGTGTCGAAGTAAGCAGTCTGTGTAGAAGCCATGACCTAAAACAAGTCATAAACCAACCTACAAGGGGCACAGCAACGCTTGACCTCATCATTACAAACTTACAACCGTACTACTCAACCCCTACCGTGGAGGATCCTCTCGCCAACAGCGACCACAGTGTCGTGCTGATGCAGCCGAGAGAGAAGTCTTCGACCAACAGGATTGTAAAACGGATTTGTAGACCCATCCGTGACTCGAGCCTGCGCTCATTTGGCCAGTGGATTACCTCCCACCAATGGTACGAAGTTTTGACGGCCAATTCTGTAAAGGAGAAATCCGAAGCTATGCACAACACTCTTCAATCCAAGATTGACCAGTTCTTCCCCAGGAAGTGTATACGTTTGCACCAGTCAGACAAACCCTGGATGACACCTGCTGTTAAATCTTTGATGCAAGCCCGTCAGAAAGCCTTCGCGAGTAATGATGTTGCCACCTGGAAACGTCTGAAAAACAAGGTGCAACGGAAAATCAAGGACCTGAAAAAAGCTCACTACAACGAAAAAATAAAGTCACTGAAGAAGGAAAATGTGGCCCAATGGCACCGAGAGATCAAGTCCTTGTGCAACATGAACCGTTCTGAACCGATCATCCACATTGAAGGTCTGAACAGCAACGATCATCGAAGAACAGCCAACGAAATCAACAAGACGTTAGCCTCCGTAATCCAGTCTTTACCACCGATTGACCCATCACGTCTGCCGTCTTACCTACCCGCACTCCCAGCGCCATCGGTAGAACCATGGGATGTGTACAAGAAACTTCTGAAAGTTAAAACCAGAAAAGCCGCAGGGCCTGATGGGATACCGGAAAAGCTACTCAAAGAATTTGCATGTGAATTGAGCACTCCCCTAGCAGATATCCTTAACGCCTCCCTGCAACAGGGTATTGTCCCCGAAGAGTGGAAACGCGCCGTCGTAATACCTGCGCCTAAAACGAAACCGCCCTCGGTCAAAGAATTGCGTCCCATATCACTGACGTCCTTGCTAGGTAAAGTCGCCGAAAGTTTTATCACTCAGTGGGCTGTTTCAGACATCAAATCTGCAATTGACCCTCAGCAGTTCGGCTGCCTTAAAGGCCGTTCTACCACCCATTGCCTTTTAGACCTAACAAACGACTTGTTCAAGGCTTCCGACAAACCTGGCACCATGAGCTCCCTGGTGGCAACCGACTACAGCAAGGCATTTGATCGGGTGGACCACACCGTGGCTGTCTGCCGGCTGATCGGACTGGGCTTGCGACCATCACTAGCCAAATGGATATCGGACTTCCTCGCGAACAGACAGCAGGTGGTCCGTTACCATGGAGTTTTGTCTGACAGCGTGTCAGTAACGTGTGGACTCCCACAGGGAACACTGTTAGGCCCCCTAATATTTATAGCCTATATAAACAGCGCAGCACGACAAGCCATTTCCAGGAGATGGAAGTTCGTTGACGATCTGAACTTGCTAGAAACCAGAATCGCTTCACAACCCTCGAACATCCAACAAGACTTAACAGACCTGAACACTTGGTCCCATGAAAGTCGTATGGTCCTCCATCCTGGTAAATGTAAGGTACTCCATGTCCAGTTCAGCAGGGCTCTGCACCCCCCTCCCCCGCTCAAGATTAATGACAATGTCCTGGAACAAGTGGAGATCATGAGGATCCTTGGAGTATACCTGCAGTCGGATCTAAAATGGAATGTGCATGTCAACTTCATCTACAACAAAGCAAGCCAGCGGTTATTCCTTTTGCGTAGACTGAAGCACTTCCACACTCCGAAGGATGACCTTGTTATCGTGTACACTTCCTACATTCGACCCGTGACTGAGTACGCAGCCCCTGTCTGGCACCCTGGTCTGACAACAGAGCTGAACAACAAGATCGAAAGAATCCAGCGCAGGGCAGTACGCATCATCCTAGGACGAGACTACACCTGCTACGCCGAAGCCTGCGCACACCTCGGCCTGCCATCCCTGCACTCCAGACGCTCGAATCTGACTCTAAAGTTTGCTAAATCTCTCATGGTGTCCGAGCAATATCGGCACCTCCTACCGCCAACAAGAGCGAACATTAGCCACCGTCAGACCCGGTCTGCGAACAATCTGGACATGCCTAAGTGTAGAACAGAACGATATAGAACTAGCGCAGTCCCGCACATGGTTCGTGTACTTAACATGTCACTCGTCTGAATACCGTTCGGAAGCCTCCCTTTAGGTTTTGACTATGTGTCGCTAGCATTGGTGTTTTTAAAACCCGTCTGTATATATCTATGTATTGTGCTGATTTTAAATATTCCTATGCTATAGTTCGCTTTTTTCTATTGCCAACAGTCAATCTGTGTAATATCACGTCGATATCAATTTAGCCTTCGGGCTACGACTGTGTAGTGATAAGAATTTGTCTTTCTCAATAAAAAAAAAAAAAAAAAAAAACATTACTACTTCTTTTACCGTTAGATCATCTACATACTTCCATCTGTTAAGAAAAAATTGCATCGCATCATTTACATATACTAAAAAGAGGACAGGTCCTAATTTTGTACCTTGTGGAACTCCTGATGCAATTTTCTCCCAAAACGATGTTACACCTCGGTACCGAACACACTGTGTACGGTCATTAAGAAAACTACAAATCCATGGTAAGATTGAAGTGCGTACACCACAAGTCAACAGTTTACGGATTAGTAGAGTATGATCGATTCTATCGTACGCCTTGCTAAAATCAGTTAACAGAACAGTCTGAACAGTTTTGGGGGTTTCAGCGTCACGAAGAATAGAGTCGATCAAATTCATTAAGTAGTGAACTGATGAGCGCCCCTTTCTGCTGCCATATTGGTTGGGGTCCAAAACTTTGTCTATGTCTTGAAGAACCCATTTAGTAATAAAGGATTCGAACGTTTTTATAAAGACAGACGTAAGTGATATAGGTCGTAGATTTTCTACTGATGCTGGGCTTTTCTTTGGAATTGGAGAAATAACAGCCTCCTTCCATTGTTTGGGGACACGCCCCTCCTCCAAAGAGCAATTGAAAAGATGGGCAAGAATGTCACTTAATTCAACAGCAAACGTTTTGACGATTTTGGGGGAAATGTTATCCGGACCACAACTTTTCCTGGCATCAAGGCGTTTCAAAATTTCATAAACTTCATACGAATGAATATGCGGCGGTTTTGAAGGAGAAGGCAGGTAAGACGGCAACGATTCGAAATCAAGACATGGAAGTTGGTTCACAATGTCTGAAAAGTGGCGATTGATCGCAGCAGCGATCTCTTTGTCAGTTAGAGGTGAGGTGCTGGGAACAGACACTGATACATTACGGCGGACATTAAGAATGTTTCGTATAGACATGTGCCATCTTGCTGGATTCTCCTTCTTTAAAACATGTATCTTATGAACATAATGTCTTTTCCTTGCCTTCGTACACAATCGGTTCACACGGTTCCTTAGCTTTCTATATAATATCATATTACGGGAATGAAAAGCTTGTTGTCTTCTCTTGATAAGAGATTTAATTTGAGGGGTGACCCATTCTTTGTCTGAATTGTGCTTAACAACAGATTTCATAGGAAAATGGAGGTCTATTCTCCTTTGAAGAGTTTGATAGAAAGTATTAACTTTACTCTGGATATCGTGGGCATCAAAGACTTCTGTCCACGGGTGTGACGAAATCCATTGTCCGAAAGAGCGGACCTCGGAATCTTTAAAAGGGCGAAATTGTGACCTAGTTTTAGTATTAATAGGTATATGATCACGGGGAGACCATATTACCGTATTATGATCACTCATTGCCAAAGGTTCCTCGATTCGAGGATCCTGATAAAAGGGCTTTAAATTTGTAATAATCAGATCAAGAATGGCTTCTCCCCTGGTGGGCTGTGTTACAAGCTGATTTAGCTGGGTTCCATGGACAATATTACTGATATCACATCTATTAAAATCCCCCAAAACACATATTCCCGCATTAGGGTATCTAGTATTAACCATATCAATGCTGTCTATGATGTGTTTACATAACATTTCCTGGTACGAAGACGCTGGAGGGTTATAAACTGCACAAATAGCAATATTAGAAATTGAGCGTGGCAGCCAAAAGGGCTTGACCAGTACCCACAGACACTCAAGTTCTATGGGTACTTCAATAAAATTTATGATTTCTGTAGGTATGGAATCTTTAACATATATAGCAACTCCTCCACCGCGGCCTTCGGTACGACATCGAGAAAATAGGTTAAAGCCATTCACATGTGTACATTCTGGAGGATGCTCATAAGAAAACCAGGTTTCAGAAATGATGGCAATATCTACCTTATTGTCATTCAAAGAAACAGAAAGGTCTTCTAACTTATTTAAAAGGGATCGAGCATTACTAAGCAAGAAAGATGGCAGCCTTCTAGTCAAAGATGGTAAATTGTTGTCCTTAGTACTTAGTCCCACATTCTTTCGGCCATCCTCAGTAGTCTCGTCTGCTCCGCTGTCCGGAAGTTCCACCTGCTGCTGGGAGCTCCCCGTCCGTGAAAATCCACCGTCGTTGCTGTTGGCGACCTCACGGCGTCGGAGTAGGACGTCCCGACACGAATCCTCTGTTGCTTCTCACCCCTGATAAAGCTGATCAAGTTCATCGCCAGCTGGATAGTTCCCCGATTGTTCAAGTGTACTCCATCAGTGCATAAGTAGTAAGGTCCAATGTTGCTGTTGTCAATAAAAGTCATACCATTAGAAGTACACAATCCAGCCAGCCCAAGATTGATCAAGTGTGTTCGTTCTGGATCGGTATCAGCTCGCGAGATGACGCCGGATACCGCGATGTTCCGTGCACCAGTCTCCCGGAGAGTTGTTGTCAGGTTGTGGGTTTTGTCAATAACCGCCTGAACTGAGTCTTGGTTATTGTTGGTACCAGCATGTATGATTACAGAATGTGGGTTCTCAGATGAAACAATTCTGCGGGCCGGGGCAACCAACTGTTCAATGCGTGCTCCGCGATGTGTGAAGCATTTCACATTTCTGCCCCTCGACATCCTGTTGGGCTTCAGATGTTTGATCATTCCTGATAAACACTTTCAAAAGTAACTGAGTTTAAATGTCAAGAGATGGAAAAAAACAAATGAAATCAGAATGATATTCTTTTATTTCCTGAATATCAGACGGTTTAAGAAATAAATTATCGAAACAAGAATGCTAATTTTGCTAAGAATAATGGGAAATTACTCCCATCATCCTTTGCTCCAAAATTTGAATTCAGCCCGTTGATAATTTCTGTCCTAAGAGATATCCGTCTGATGTGCGTTAGATTTTACAACATTTAGGGCAAAGATGTGGCAGATTTCGTAAGGACACTTATGTGTGTCATGTGGGACCCTATAGACAACATGGATAACATTTTTGAAGTTCCAAAATGCTACCCGAGCCCGGACGAAGCTGCAAGTCTGCCCCAGGTACTTGGAAATTATCATAATTTGCTAACTAATGTGCTAAGTCTCATTCTTGTGGTTGATTGATAAAGCCAACCAGTTATTGCAACTTCTGTAACATGAGTACAAGAATACCTGCAACATATTTTCAAGAAAAGGAAAACACATTGACACATCATGCTGATACACAATGTCTTTACAGTGGGAGGAGGGCGATATAGGTCCTGATTGACAATCATTCACCATAAAGTCAGACCTTGTCCTGGGTGTTGTTTTAGGCTTAGAAACCTGTTGAACAAAAGATGATGCCCACATCTCAAGTTTAGGATGGTATTTGAATGTTGGATAAGGTGGATAGGAATGACAACCAGTTATTCGCATGAACAGTATCAGGGGGATGGGGGGCGATATAGGGATTAACAATCATTCATATAGTCTTTTTTTTTTCTTCTAGGCTTATAAATATGCTAGACCAGAGAAGATATCCCCGTATCCAGTTTGGAAAAGCTTCTTACAATTAAGTCGTCAGTTATAGGAACGACAACACTACAGCACTGACAGTCTGACTGTTGTAGAACTGCAATTAGTTATTCACATGCAGGAAAAGTATCAGGAAAATAGATGCATGCATGATGACGAGATACGGGCGTATTACAAATTGACGATGTTAGGAAATATTACAAATTGGCATTTGTACCTGCAACATTTATCTAAGAATTGTTGTTAACGTACAAAACACCGAAAACTTGCACTGAACTTCTTGATGATATTAAATATGTTTGGAACATACTATCAATTCAGTGGTATTCTTGATACAATATATTAATCTTACATTAAGGAACTGTTTCTAGGTTTTAAGGAAAACAGTCTTGGGGAAAGAAAGATACAAGAAACACTTCTACTTACAAGAAACTAACTCTAGCTGTAAGAACTTCAGTCTTAAGAACAGAAAGTTTATCTGGTACAAGAATATAAATTGTGAACAAGGAACTTATTATAGGTGTAAGAAATTCAGTCTTGAGAACAGAAAGGTATTCCTGGTACAAGAATCGTAATTTTAGAACAAGGAACACATTGTAGGTGTAAGAACTTCAGTCTTGAGGACAGAAAGGTATTCCTGGTACAAGAATTTTAATTGTGAACAAGGAACTTATTCTAGGTGTACAATGCATGGAAATCCGAATTTCCGGGGTGGAAATCATGTTTTACGTGCCTGCAAAGTCGAGTTTTCCGTCAATCTCCAGGCCGTGCTGACCTGCACAGCTCTTCTGCACGGGGCCCGTGCCGACCTGGGAAATACCGGGAATGCACCACTTCCTGTGCAGGACGTGGAAGCACCCTGTAAATTCTCGCGCAGCTGGCGGGAAATTTGGATGCATGCCCTGCACAGTGAACACGTCCGTCACCGAACATCGATGGTGCCTGCATAATTTAGCAGCAATTATCCTCCCAGGTCTGACCCGGCCAGGTTTTGCCGCCAAAATGACCTATTGTAATTGAAATTAGCGTTGCAGCTACTATACTCGACCCAACCCAAGCCAATCACCCCCCCCCCCCCCATCTTCTCCATGAGCTTTCCGCTCCCCGGCCCAAAACGCCGAAAACATGCTTTTATTCGTTCAAACTCAATTAAACTTTTATTTTTTTCGTATCCACGAATACCACTGTTTGTATTTTGTGGTAGAGTGTGTTCCTTTCAAGATCTTGACGGCTCAGGGTCCCAGTCGCTCAGGTCAAATGAAGCAAAGTTCTCAGTGTGGGTCTCCGTGATGCTGACATTCCTACACCTTTCCATCCAGATGCTTCAGATAAAAATGCAGATAATCCCAGCAGAAAAACATCAAAGTCACATGAGCCCGCTTGGTCTCGCGTCAGATGAACTCGTGTCAGATGAACCCTTAGGAAAGGTGGACACACTTGTCCATGAATTATGCTAATAAGGACCCCATTTGCAAAATTTATGCATACACGTGTATTTCCCTTACCGTAAAGGCTACGGGTGTCATATTTGAGATGTAGGCATCATAAGGAAAGGTCAGAAAACCTAGCCATAAATTATGTTAATCAATGCATCATTTGCACAGATCATGCATATCCCTTGCCGTAAAGGCTAAGGATGTCATATTTCAGATGTTGGTAATTCTAGGACAGGTTAATACACCGGGCCATAAAATATGCTTATGCGGACCTAATTTGCATAATTTAGGTATAACATTGTATTTCCTTTAATGTAAAGGCTACGGATTTCATATTTAACATGTGGGTACCTTTAGGAAAGGTCAGGAAACCTGGCCATAAATTATGCTAATGAGGGGTTTATGCATAATTAATGCATATCCCTTACCATAGAAGCTACGGATGTCATATTTCATGTTGCCTTTCTGGTTTCTATTACGTGGACACCCTCTGGCACATAAAACAAAACTACCAGCGACAACAACAAATAACTAGTTCTCAATGTATTGCAATTTGTAACATCTTCTTACTTTAAATAGATATAACTTACATCTTCAAGCAGATGAGGTGTCTTTCTGAACTTAAATGGGGGCTCCTTAGATCATTCGCCATATTTTTTTAGGCCTCAAACACCTGATAATGCATGATTTCAGGTCTTGAATATCTCATAATGCGTGATTATACGATACCCCCGATTTCGATCCCGGCGATCCCGAACCCAGGTTTAGAAATAGGGACTTGGGGGCGCATAAGTACTGACCGGACTCGACGTTGCTTAAATTAGATCAAACGAGATTGGGTGTATTCGACGTGATATGACAGTAGGTGAGAGAAGTTGTTTTGGTGGCTCACACATAGAAATTTAGAACTGTTACTAACAATCAGTGTAAATTAAGGAAAACATAACCTTCATGGCGAAGGTAAAATTTTTGATGAGATTATGCGCAAGAACTATTTTCATCCCCCCCCCCCTTTTAACTGTATACAGTGAGCGCGTTCGTATATTTTACTAGTGTTATCCTAGAGTCGTTCCGATCAGTGCGTGTCGGAACGCGAGGTAAACAATAGATGGTCTAGTAGGCTAACCCTTTTTTGCTACCTGTGTTATTCCAGAGTCCTACCGAACAGTGCGTGTTGGAACGTGGGATAAACAATAAATAATTCAGTAGGCTGACCAGTTCGTACCGCCTAGTGCTATCCCGGAGTCGCACCAAACACAGTGGGCCGGGGCGTTGCTGAGGAGGTAGGGAGCACACGGTGTTTTATAGGTATGTCTTAACCTTGTTTCTTTTTGTGTGGATAATCGGTATGTCTTGTTTTTGTATTGCTTGAAAATGCTTACTCTAAACAAATTACGCTGTGTTGCACATGTTAGCAGACACATGGCATCTTCAGGGGCTTAAATCTTGTGAAACTTACCTAAAAAGTAGGAAATCGTCTGCTAGCCTTTCCTTTTTTTCAAGATTCATGTCTGAGCAGTTACCTCTGTATTTATCTTTTTTAGTTGCAATATAGTCAGGCTTGCCTTTTTGGTAATGAGGGATTTAAATAAATAGCTGAGTTCCGTGACGATATTCCAAATAGTGTCGTGTGTTCTTTGGTGTGTGCGTGAGCGAGTTCGCTGAGTTTGTGGACAGACTACAGGCCTAAGTTCAATTCTTCACATCGTCATTTCGCTGTCATTTTTCTGTGGAGACTGCGATTAGGCTCACGGCGTTGGCAACAGTGCCAGCTCGCTTTTTCGTCGAAATAATTTACAGCTAAGGCTGCATTATGTTAAGCAGTAAGAAGACGTGCATCCAGAAACTAGGCAGCTTTGTTACACTAGATCAGTAAGTAACGTTTAGAGCATCAAACAACGCTAACGAATGTTCCATTTATTGCTGTAAACATTTTATTTTCATTCTTTGGGTTACGAATGGCAGCAAAAACTTGTCATCCTTCAGAAAGTGAGAATGATTGTAAAATGTCATTAGAACGGAAATCCTCTATAATGTCCCGGGCGGCTAATCTAAACGCTTTGCTGTGTTACTTTTAATAGTAACGTACGTACATGCGACAAACATAAACCACCTAACGCAGCGTACAAGAGCAAGCGGAGGACCGATCTAAATGTCTTCACCAGCCAAACACCCTTTACATTTCAGGCTAATTTGTAATGTACTCACAGACGACATCCGCTTTCTTGGTGATAGAATCCGGTCAATGGCTAAAAGTTTTCCAAGCCATCAACCTAATTTCGTTGTGCGCTGTTCCTAACACGAAATATGTTACTACCTCATCAAAACAATCGTAGGCACGTTATGCATGCCAGTGTGAGCAGGTGTTTCAAGTATCGCTGCCGGTGTCCCAGCAATCTGCCACCTCCCCGGGATGAAATTGCTAGTGATTTGCCCCAAGAAAATGTTGCCAGCGATTCGCAATTTAGGAGTTTCGGTATGATGCAAGAGAGAGAGAGGAGGCGGGGGGAGAGAGAGAGGGGGAGGGAGAGAGGGGGAGAGAGAGAGGGGGAGAGAGAGGGGGATAGAGAGGGGAAGAGAGAGAGGGGGAGACAGGGGGATTCGCCGGGCTTCGTGGCGAGGTCGGGGAATTCGGAGGTTGTGACGTCAGGACTACGCTCATTTGAAAACCACGGGAAACGCGGGGAAGCTGATAAGACTTGCAAGGGGCGCCGCGCCGGATGGTAAACAAAGGATCGCATTTGGCTCTCGCGGGTGAAAACAAAACGCACACCAGGACGTTTACAGAGTGCTCTCTTCTCTTGATTAAACCTCCTTGCTTCTACTAATTACAAAATGTGACAACATTGTAATAGACATTAATGTTTCAGTGATTGGAAACAAAGTGTTTTTCCATGTACTTAAGTTACGGGAAACGTATTACATTGTTTTGATGACGTCACTAGATCAAAGGAATTGCTACCTTGCATAGATGTGCCAGTGAAATCTTGATACTTGAATAATCTTTTTTTTTCGCCCTGTCGCTCCTATCATTTACTTTAAAGAAATTAGCAAATAGAATTGATGTGGCCATACATTCCAGTGAGAAAATGGTATTTACTTTTAGGGAGCAAGTCAGATTAAAGGTAGAATGATTGATCCAAAAAACACCGATCGCTGCATTCCGTGACTCAGCTTTTACAGTCCAATCTGGCGACCACGTAAACATATTTTTTTTTAGAATTTTAGAATCGGTATTAAAACTAATCCTCTTTATCTGTTCTACTTTATTGTAAAAGGTAAAATGATCCTCTTTTTACCTACTAGTAGGAAAAAATCCTCAATCGATGTTATTAGTACTGCAGTAGCATACTGAGGTCTCGAAGATCATGTTACCTTAATAATAATTTAATGGGTGATTTTATGATTTTAGATTGGGTGATTTTATTGTTTCAGAATGCACATTAAGACAAGAAATATCTTAATCTTGTGTATTTGTGAGTAATATATGATTGCTGTACTGATCATTCAGACTCGCGGGAGGATCAGTGAATGGATTAGCAGGTTAATCAAACAAACCGTCCAGTGGCTTTTCTCAATGGTCAATACATACAGATAGTTTACTCATTAACACAGATCTGGCAAAATAGTAAACCGCGTTTCTTTCTTTCACATGCCGATATTATAAATTGACTTTGTCACTTGTGTTATGCATGTAATATTTTCTCTGTAGTCCTGCCGTTCCGACAATTTTTAAACGCAAGTGCCCAAAGAATTTTATGAGGCTTGAAAACTGGAAATATTTTAGTTGCTGTAATCATGCAGTCAGTACTCTCTCATTAGTCGAACCGCTAATTGTGATGGACAGTCAGGATCAGTCTATTAGGGCTTTTTCAGGGTTTTTGTATCAGTTCTCACAACACAATCGTATCTTTACTCCTTTAATGTCAATATGTAATGGTATACTGTTATAAAAACTTACTCTGTGTAGAAATGACTGGGAATTTGAGTTTCTAGCGTCATGAGATGCTCTAAATGCCTTTAAAAGTGATTTAAAACAGTTTGTCGCGAATACTTTGAAAGGCCCTACTTCTTGAAGCTGGTAACTAACATTGAGTCATGCTTCAAACTACGTTCACATCTCCCTTTCTTAAAGAATGTGATCAAGATATAGACTCGTCTTAAGAAAAGAAAATCGCCACAGAAACGTGACTTCGCGTGGTGTTTTCCTGGGGGGTCTCGGGTTAGAATCTCCTGACATGCTCCGTTAACATTGTGCACATGGGAAAGGCACTAACACAAATTTCCTCACTTGACTCGGGTGAAAATGAGTATTTCGCTTTGGTTATTGACGTACACATGCTCTAGCTTGCGCCAGACAACACCTGTTTGTGGCAACAAGAAAAATACGATGGATCACTCTTTGAGTCACCGTTGCAGATAAGCAGCACAAACTTTATCTAATAATTTTGTAAACAATTTTGCACATGTGTTGAAGTTGACGTGGATGTCTCATTTTTTTTATTTTATCTGATATTGCAGCGAACAACACTGTAATATGTCCAACAGGTTCCTTGTCCTGATTTCTATCCATAATCCTCTACAGTTAGTACCTTTGGCCAGAATATGATCAATTGTTTTTTTTGCAGCTTGTAACATGAAAGGCTCTTTCCGAGGCAGTAGTTATACCTTACATTATATAGAAATCATTTTTATATGATAGCCGTTGCCGAGTGGTACACCAACAAAAAATTTTTTTTTTCTTATTTTCTTGTTTTTTCTTGAGGGAAGGGAGATTTTCTGATATAAAGAAAGTTCGAGAAAAATCAAGAAACACTCAGCAAAATCTATGTATGTTAATTCTTGCATGAGGAGTTTTATTCTTGTTTTTCTTAAGTGATGACAGTAGTTCTAGTATAACGCTCACCTACAAGAATCTTCTAGAAATTTAAGTCAAACTTTCTTTTTCGGTCTTCGCACTAGATTCATTTCTTGTTTGGTCAAATGGAGTATTTCATAGAATCTACCCATAAGATTAACTTTCTTCCCATGTGCCCATTTTTTCTTAAATTTGATTTCACTAAGAAGAATATTCTTCAATTTTCTCGATGTTTCTATGTAAAAAGTCTGGGAAATGTGATTCTTGTTTCTGTTGGTAATATTTAAGAAGATAAAGGAATCAGATTCTTCATTACCTTGACCGAATACTGTTAAGAAAAACAAGACAATCTAGAAATTCTTCAACAAGTTATGACTATCATGAAATTCTTCCGAGTGTTTGGTTTCTTTGTTCAGAAAGTTTAAGAAAGATGATTCTTGTTTTTCTTGGTGATATATAAGAAGATACAAGAATATGTTTCTTAACTTGACTAATAAAGAAATAGAAGAAAAACAAGAAATTCCAAAACAAGCTATTACTAGCATAAGATTCTTGAATGTTCTTGTGATTTTTATTAAGAAAGTCCAGAAAAGATGATTCTTGTTTTACTAAGTGAAGACTTTTCAGATAATGTAGTTTTTCCTGTGGTAACTTCCCGATAAACACTTTCAAAAGTAACTGAGTTTAAATGTCAAGAGATGGAAAAAGCCAAATGAAATCAGAGTGATATTCCTTTATTTTCTAAATATCAGACGGTTTAAGAAATAAATTATCGAAACAAGAATGCTAATTTTGCTAAGAACCATGGGAAATTACTCCCATCATCCTTTGCTCCAAAATTTGAATTCAGCCCGTTGATAATTTCTGTCCTAAGAGATATCCGTCTGATGTGCGTTAGATTTTTCAATATTTAGGGCAAAGATGTGGCAGATTTCGTAAGGACACTTATGTGTATCATGTGGGACCCTATAGACAACATGGATAACATTTTTGAAGTTCCAAAATGCTACCCGAGCCCGGACGAAGCTGCAAGTCTGCCCCAGGTATTTGGAAATTATCATAATTTGCAAACTAATGTGCTAAGTCTCATTCTTGTGGTTGATTGATAAAGCCAACCAGTTATTGCAACTTCTGTAACATGAGTACAAGAATACCTGCAACATATTTTCAAGAAAAGGAAAACACATTGACACATCATGCTGATACACAATGTATTTACAGTGGGAGGAGGGCAATATAGGTCCTGATTGACAATCATTCACCATAAAGTCAGACCTTGCAAGGAGACTGTCCTGGGTGTTGTTCTAGGCTTAGAAACCTGTTGAACAAAAGATGATGCCCACATCTCAAGTTTAGGATGGTATTTGAATGTTGGATAAGGTGGATAAGAATGACAACCAGTTATTCGCATGAACAGTATCAGGGGGATGGGGGGCGATATAGGGATTAACAATCATTCAGATAGTTTTTTTTTTCTTCTAGGCTTATAAATATGCTGGACCAGAGAAGATATCCCCGTATCCAGTTTGGAAAAGCTTCTTACAATTTTAAGTCGTCAGTTATAGGAACGACAACACTACAGCACTGACAGTCTGACTGTTGTAGAACTGCAATTAGTTATTCACATGCAGGAAAAGTATCAGGAAAATAGATGCATGCATGATGACGAGATACGGGCGTATTACAAATTGACTATGTTAGGAAATATTACAAATTGGCATTTGTACCTGCAACATTTATCTAAGAATTATTGTTAACGTACAAAACACCGAAAACTTGCACTGAACTTCTTGATGATATTAAATATGTTTGGAACATACTATCAATTCAGTGGTATTCTTGATACAATATATTAATCTTACATTAAGGAACTGTTTCTAGGTTTTAAGGAAAACAGTCTTGGGGAAAGAAAGATACAAGAAACACTTCTACTTACAAGAAACTCACTCTAGCTATAAGAACTTCAGTCTTAAGAACAGAAAGTTTATCTTGTACAAGAATATTAATTGTGAACAAGGAACTTATTATAGGTGTAAGAAATTCAGTCTTGAGAACAGAAAGGTATTCCTGGTACAAGAATCGTAATTTTAGAACAAGGAACATATTCTAGGTGTAAGAACTTCAGTCTTGAGGACAGATAGGTATTCCTGGTACAAGAATTTTTATTGTGAACAAGAAACTTATTCTAGGTGTACAATGCATGTAAATTCGAATTTCCGGGGTGGAAATCATGTTTCACGTGCCTGCAAAGTCGAGTTTTCCGTCAATCTCCAGGCCGTGCTGACCTGCACAGCTCTTTTGCACGGGGCCCGCGCCGACCTGGGAAATACCGGGAATGCATCACTTCCTGTGCAGGACGTGGAAGCACCCTGTAAATTCTCGCGCAGCTGGCGGGAAATTTGGATGCATGCCCTGCACAGTGAACACGTCGTCACCGAACATCGATGGTGCCTGCATAATTTAGCAGCAATTATCCTCGCA
Source organism: Branchiostoma lanceolatum (assembly GCF_035083965.1). Taxonomy (NCBI): domain Eukaryota; kingdom Metazoa; phylum Chordata; class Leptocardii; order Amphioxiformes; family Branchiostomatidae; genus Branchiostoma; species Branchiostoma lanceolatum. The sequence goes on along the minus strand of NC_089722.1, from coordinate 33,462,307 downwards.
GGTCTGACCCGGCCAGGTTTTGCCGCCAAAATGACCTATTGTAATTGAAATTAGCGTTGCAGCTACTATACTCGACCCAACCCAAGCCAACCCCCCCCCCCTTTTCCCCATGAGCTTTCCGCTCCCCGGCCTAAGACGCCGAAAACATGCTTTTATTCGTTCAAACTCAATTAAAATTTTATTTTTTCGTTTCCACGAATACCACTGTTTGTATTTTGTGGTAGAGTGTGTTCCTTTCTAGATCTTGGCGGCTCAGGGTCCCAGTCGCTCAGGTCAAATGAAGCAAAGTTCTCAGTGTGGGTCTCCGTGATGCTGACATTCCTACACCTTTCCATCCAGATGCTTCAGATAAAAATGCAGATAATCCCAGCAGAAAAACATCAAAGTCACATGACCCCGCTTGGTCTCGCGTCAGATGAACTCGTGGGTTGTTGCCTCTGACCGTCCAGGTCGCGAAAGTTACCAATGTTGATATAGAAACACGACCCAAAGCTTTCAGTATTCCCGGCGCCGTGGCTCAGCGGCCTATTCCTGGCAAAGGGGACAGGGATCGGAGAACACATATCCACATAGCCTGGTCACCAGTCTCTACGGAATGGCTTAGTCTGCTATGCACTGCCACGGATCCGTTTCTGTCAGTTTTGCTTCTCCGTAGACCGAGCTAATTGATCCAAGGAGTTTAAAATAGATTGATCCAAGCCCGTAAAATCGTCCCGTGCGCGGAATTCTCACTGGGCGGGCAGGTATCACTACCAGCGCCGCAGAGATACCGCGGAGCTCCCGATGGTATGGTTTCTAGGCTAGTCCACACATAGCCTGGAAACCATACCTTCGGGAGCTCCGCGGTTTCTCTGCGGCGCCGGGAGTAATGCCCGCCCGCCCAGACAGATTAGCCCGCCCCGAGGGTACTTAGCTTCCTCCAATGGCGGCAAAACTACGGTGGCTGCGAAATGTCATGCTCAGCTAAAACGGGTCAATTTAGTAGCCTGGGCCCGGTTAACACACCCAAGCCGACCCGTAGAGACTGGGACCCAGGCTAGTCCACACACTAAGTCGGGCAGTGCTCATCTGGGATACGTGTGTCAACTAAAAGATTTGAAAAAAAGTGACACGGGCGTTGATTGGCTGTTATTTTCAGAGCATATACTATCTGAATTTCAATTGGCTGACTACGTGAAATACCACGTGCTCGTCAAGTCTTTTATTGTAATTATTCAGTGTTTTATTTGAGATGCACGCTTGTACAACAATAAACTTCCGTGTCTACGGGTTAACAGTACGTAGAAATGCACGTTATTTACTTGTTCGACTCATAGAAGTCTCCGATATGAAACCACAACAGACTGAACAAGTTTGTTTTATTTCGACACAGACCATATTTGCAATTAATTTGCCCCCTCCCCGGTACATTTCAAAGCTATCCACTATGCACCAAAACAACCGGCCATCATTGTGTATAGTTTGTAGCAATGATATAATTGCGGTCTTGCCCTTGAGCAGTTCAAATAAGGCCAAATACATGTATATCCAGCATGGATTGCAAGCCACACTCACAAGTTTTTTCACAAGAGACCATTTTTATTATATAGGTTATATATATGGCCTCCGTCGGTCAGTTTTGACCATGATCGTCAGCTGGGGAGTAAGCCCTCTCAATTTCTGCAATATCTTGTGTAATCATTGCAACTAATGTGCTGTTAGATTACCTAAGCATTGGGCATCATATCTACTTAATACAGAAGCATCTTTATCCTTCATCTCTGTTGGGATCTTACGAAAATTACGAATTCTTTCTTGGTTTTCCCCACCCACTGCATTTGGGGTGGGGGCTACATAAGTTATATCGCTGTAATTATCTCAGGTGATGCGCGACGCTAATTGTTTTGTGTTTTGTCTTTGTTTCGACAATTTAAGGCTCCTTCTTTCTACCATGCATACACAATTATACCACTCCAGACTGAATTTTAGGAACAAAAGCACGCAACAGATTGTACTAGTATTCTGTGTATTTTCAACTCCTTTGTACAGGAAATATAAACAAAACTAGACAATTAACATGGTCATCACGACAGACATTCCAATACACATCTTACAGCATTATGCACAGCTTGTATCTTTTCCGAGTCTGTGCACGTCCGTTAAAACTGGCGTGGGCAAGCAGTGTAAAGAGTTTTCCGGGCCCATCGTGTGCGTACCGGAAAAACCCTGCAAATTTCCTGCACAGTCGCGTGCGCGTTGAATCCCGGGTCTTGCACACTCGCGTTTGACCACGCCAGTGTTTACTTTTTACTGATCATGTCAAATAGTCATTTAACATGCGCCTGTAGTTGGTTTACGGGGTTTGTATCTGAAATATTGATTGGAATGATAGGATGTCAGAAGACGCAGGATAAAGATCTAGATCTATATGGGTGAAATCCCCGAAAGCCGTCATGGTTACGGGCAGACTAGCTTTCGTGTACTCCAAGCTATCAGCTCTATCTGCGCCAATCCTCGAAGCACTAAAATTGTCATACTCGAGGTCAGCTGCCTTATTATTCCAGCTTACAATAGAACCTTTGATACAACAATGTTTGACGGATAGCTGGAAAAATATGCTAATGCCTGCTTGGTCGGGCGCTCAGACCTAATTCAAATGTACGAAATATCAAACATCGAATATATCCAGAATCTACGCACGCATTATCTGTATCTGTATCTATATAGCCGGTATAACCGCCATTAGGCGTAACACACCAGCTTCGCAGGCACGCGGCGCGGCAGCAGCTGGTCATATTACACCGAACGGTCTGTTACACCTAGTCTTTGCATATCTGACTGCAACCGTTCTTTAAAGCTACTTAGTGAGGAAGCTCCTACAGTACTTGATGACAACGAGTTCCATTCTACTATGGTTCTCGGGAAATACGAATTTTTGAACACATCAATCCTTGGCTGATAACTCTGGTACTTAAAAGCATGACTATTTCTGGTCCTCTTCTGAGCTGACATTAGATACTTATCAGTCGGTACGTCCACAAGTTTATTAGTCATTTTGTACATCATGCAAAGTCTGGACATAATTCTCCTGTCCTCAAGTGACATCCATTGCAGATCTGCTTTCATTTTTGTTACACTAGCGCCCCTTTTTATAGTTGTTCGTGCAGAATCTGGCAGCTTGGTTCTGCACCCTCTCCAGTTTATCTATATTCTTCTTTGTGTATGGATCCCAAACTGTTGCAGCATATTAGAGTTTCACTTAGGGTTATTCGCATTTTGGTCGGTTCTGCTCCACTAGTATTTCGCAGTTCGGCTGTTACCAAGGAGGTTTTGAGTAGAAAACCTCCATGCTGCAGCTGTTTCTTAGCCGTCAATAAACAATGGTGGGGACGCGGCACACGACGTCATGTTTAACAATGCTTAGTTATGACCAATTGAGCTACCATGTTTTAACAAGGCTCGCATGTTTATGCATGATCTAGTTTGATGCTACTGTGTTTCTCCTCTGATTTGTTAAGTACCAAAACACAATAAAGTTTATCAGTCGATTTTTGCGTCTTTTTTTTTTTCCTGTTCTGGAACAAAATAAAATAAAAGCAAGCTTAAACTAGAAAGGCAACATTTGCGAGCAAATACAGCATGTTTAGCCATACTCCTTGCCATGCAAAAATGGACTCTCTCAAAATAACAATGGACCATTCTAAAATACTTCCACTAAAAAAATGGATCAAAATTGAGTTTAAAAACAATTACCAGTCTCTCCATACAGGAATGGAGTCTTCCAGTAGCACATCAACATAATATGGACCAGTCCAAAACCATATCCACTCATTAATCAACACATACACTTCTGCTAACAAATGGACTTTTTCATAATCATTCCAGCTCAAAATTGAAAGAAATAATTATAGAATCCTCCCCTTGCAAGAATGGGATATTCCCTGCCATCTCCATGTAAACTACACCAGTGGAAAAATATCCGCTGAAAATTACACTCTTGCGCATAATCAGCCCAGTTCAAAATTGAATGAAAAAAGGTCAACCCCAGGGAAGAATGAAGTTTTCCATAGTATACATAATGATATATATGAAGATTTGACAGGAGAAGAAGGAAATGACCAAAAAACAACATATTTCAGCGATAGTATGGGTGAAATATAAAAATGTGACATCCCTTTGTTTGAATGCATGATTCAATAGTATACACTTTGGGTTGAAAATAACGAAAGCAAAAAATTATTTGTTTAAAAAATCGTTTTGAAAGGCTGTATGGCAAACATTTGAATGAGGGCCTGTGTACATGCCAAATTTCACATTATTTTGGTCTAATACATGTAGGAACTGGAGATGTGTATCTTTTTTCGAAAAAGAGTGAACAAAGCCATGTAATCACATGTCCTAGGAATTCCCATACCATATTTGCCATGAATACTAGCCTACACCTGCGCCAGAAACGCAAGATAATTAGATTAAATCAATTGACCAATCAGGTGGTCGCAAGGCTCACCGGCATGCAAGGCCAGGTGCAAGGCACTTGGGGTCACTGACCTTTAGGTCATATGTAGTATTGAAAGTGACAGAAGTGGCAAATATTGTCAAGAAAGCCCAAAATAAATCGTTTTGAAGATATGTATGCCAAAAATGGGAATGTAGTCCTTTAAATATTTGTTCAAGCCACATATACAGCAAATTTCAGGTCATTCAGTTGAAATACCAGGGCGCAGGAGGCCAAGATATGCTAAAAATAGCCTAAAAACCTCAATAAAATCACTTTCAGGGTCAATATCAAAAAAAAGGAAAAAAACTCACATTGGTTTTTGCCTACATTACCTCTGTACCAAATTTCAGGTCATTTGGTCAAAAAATGACAGAGACGAATCGATTTGAAGATTTGACAGGAGGAGGAGGAGGAGGAGAAGAAGAAGAAACATGAGTAAAAACAATATGTTTAGCCATACTAGGTATGGCTAAACATAAAAAAAATGAACGCTCAGTCATGAATACACATTTTAAAAAACAATGCAATGTAAAGATTGACTATCATATACATCTGATGGTAAATTTGATAAAACTCTTGTCCTTTCCATGGATAACAATTCAAATCATGCTAGATGAAACCTTGATTAGCCATAGATTTCGGCCTTTCGCTTTAACTATAACTGAAAATGTTTGAATGTGTAAAAGCCCTTGGAATTAGTGTCCAACAACTAGTCACAACAGTTTTAGATCATTTCTATCATTTCCGTGTACTAGTAATTCACACACCGTGGCTTATAATGCATGAATTAAAGCTTATTGTTATCTACCTGGCGTGGTCAAACGCGAGTGTGCAAGACCCGAGATTCAACGCGCACGCGACTGTGCAGGAAATCGCAGGATTTTTCCAGTACGCACACGATGGGCCCGGAAAACTCTTTACACTGCTTGCCCACGCCAGTTTTAACGGACGTGCACAGACTCGGAAAGAACCGGAAATATGGGTTTTCACGCAGTGGTAAGAAATTCAGTCTTAAGAACAGAAAGGTATTCCTGGTACAAGAATCTTAATCTTAGAACAAGGAACTGTTCGCTGTCCCAGGTCGCAATGACTCGCCGCACGCCCGTGGGGGAGACAGGGAGGGTTTGGGGGCCGGGCAGGGGAGGACAGGGGACGAGCAGCTGTCTGGGGACGAGAACGGAGAGGCGCAGCAACGAGTCCTGCGTGACATGAACATGGGGACACCGAAACAGTACTCAGTCGTTCAGATGCAGCGTTTTGCAGGGTTTGGAGTTGGGCTGGCTAGCCTTTTGACTGAGAATGTGCTGTCTCATCCATGTATTGTGTTCAGACGACAGTGCCAGGTTCACCACTGCTCCTACAGCTACCATCTCCAGCCCTTCTCAGTCCTGAATGTGATGTTGAAGATACAGAGAGCTCAGGGCTTCTCCACTGTGTGGAAGGGGATGACCAGCAGGTTTGTGGTGCAGGGCATCCAACTGGGCAGTGAGGGTATCATAGCGGAGTTCACAGACTTTCCTAGGGAAGTCACCACACACAGCACCTTCAAACAAGTCTTCAAACACATCGCACTGAAGGGGTTGAGCATTGTCGTGACCTCGCCATTCTTCTGTGCCAGTCTGATAGAGACAGTCCAGAGTGACATAGCTAGTGAAACCCCCTGGGTGCTGGACTGTGTGAAGGTGGGTTTCCGTCGGCTCCTGGGGTGGGGGGCGCCCACCACCACCCGCCTCCTCCCGGTGTGGAAGCTGGTCCTCCCCACGGTGCTGTATGGTCTGCCCCACTATCTCGTCACCTCCATCGTCCAGTACGTCGCGCTCGTCCTCCTGCGCCAGGGGAAGGACCGCCACAAGTTTGACATCGACGAACCGCTGGCCGACCGCTACATGCTGGAGACATACTTTCCTGAACTGTTCGCGACATTCCTCGGTAACCTGTTCTCCGACGTCCTGCTGTTCCCCCTAGAGACCGTCATGCACCGTCTGCACATCCAGGGAACGCGGACGATCATCGACAACACAGGCTGGGGGTCCGGCGTGCTTGCAATCAACACGCGCTACGAGGGGATGTCCGAGTGTTTCCGTATCGTGGTGAGAGAGGAGGGCTTCTTTGGACTGTACAAGGGGTTTGGTGCCCTGATTCTGCAGTATCTTCTCCACGCTGCGATTGTGAAGATAACAAAATGTATCTATGACATAATGTCTGAGAACTTTCCATCCAGACCTAAAGCGCCACCTAGGCAAAGACAGCAGTAGTGCAGGTGTTTTATTATCATGGTAAAAATGTGTATGCAGGGTACTAAATGGTCTCAGAAAAGAAAATAACCACTGAAGCATAAAGCTTTATGGAATATAAAGGTTTATTAGAAATACATGCAATTCCTACTGTCCATGTTGTCTACATGTAAGGAAGGCCTTAGATGTCTTTCTTTCTGTACCTCTATATTCCTTTAAGGAGATGCATTTAATGAATGTACATAAGTATGAAAAGATTGTCATTGAATACAAAAAAGGATTTGTTGTAAGTTTTCAGTATGCCCTGGCAGTGGTGCATGGTGTGGTTGGAAAGGTCCTTAAATGCAGTAACTCAGGAAAGAGCCATGATGGTATACCATGGGCATTTGGCCTCAGCTCCGCGGACTCAATAAACAATAGCGAGTTTTCTTCCCCGCTGAGCAGTTGCGTTAGACTCTCCCGGTCGGTAGTTATGCAAATACCCGTCGGCCTCCCGTCGTCCCTTGCGCGAAAGTCGCTCGGCGAAGCTAACTTCAAAAAATCTAAGGGTACGAAATCCGCACTCCTACTCACCGTTACCAGAAGGGGTGTCATCGATCTTTCGGGGGCCAACCCGGACCTGTTTCTGTCTATTGCAGTCCCCATTTGGCAACGTAACAAAGTAACAGCATGCTAACAAAAGCTGTGTTACACTGCAGATACGTCATAGTCGTTTTAATGGACGGTTTAGCACGTTTATCGTCTGATTTTAGCTGGTAAATCTGGCTAGAATTACGATATCTAGTGAGTGCGTAAGAAGCAAATAGGAACGCATTTACAATGCTGGAAGACAAATATATGATGAATAAGATATCTATGTTCACAATCCTGGCATTTCCAACGCTTATCATAATGATAGTTTAGTTAATAGCGGTGCCGAAACCCCTTGCGTGCATGGCACCGGCCCGGCTGGCCATGATGTCATTGTTCCGTGAACAGCGGTGCAGGCATACTGCCGGTAACGGTCATGTCGGGAAAAGAAGGATTTTCGGGCGTTACAAAATGCCTCGTATCGTCCTTTGTCATCGGTATATTATCAACTAGGTGTTTTCCATGGGTAAATAAGACACCAAACATGAGAATCACCACCAAGCCAAGTGCCTGAGTCGAGGGAATTAGCAGAAAAATAGGTTGTTGGAAATGACCTTTCGTACCTATCGCTCATTCCTCGCTCCGCTCGGAATTCGCTCTGGCGCCTGCGGCGCCACGGGGCGCGCCCTTCGGGCGCGCTTCGGCGGGGCGCGCGCTTCCGGCGGAATTCGGGCGAAGGCTGCTTTCGGGTAAGTTCGGGATCCGCGCGCCCTTCGGGCGAGGGCGGCTTTCGGACCAATCAAACTCTCCTTCCGAGGCCTACAGCCTATGGGTATACATACGTTCATATTGATACTGTTTCTAGAGGTGCTACAAACTATGCCATTGATCTTCATATTGCTCCGAGACATTTTCAGCAGGGCAAGGTGTAGAACTTGGAAACAAAATATAGAAAAGCAAATCTTGACCAACTCTTGTTGATTGAACAAATTTTTTGATACAGCCATAAATTGGTTTATTTATGAGCGTATAAGATGAAAACATTAGATTCCTCAGTGCCCATATATGCTCATGTTTGTATATGTTAAACTGGGTCCTGTATCCAGTTTGGTCTTACTGTTCTGATTGTAATGTGAAGAAGAGGACAAAGTTACTTACTTCCCTGAAACCTTGGGTACTGTTGTGTTGAATTATTGTATGATATTGAATATGAGACCATGTAGACATACCATTAAAAATGTGTATAATGCCTTATTTATACTTTCACGACCGGTGATGCAAAAATGGTAGATAACGCCATCATGAACTTTGATGTGTGAATGCCGCGAATGAATTTTATTTTCGCAGAAATGTTGCTTGTTGCAATGGAGTCTTACATGATCCAGTAGGTTCTAGATGTAGCCATTTTGTACAAGAACCGATGTAGTGTCCTGAATTGAATTGGACAAGAGCCAAGTATGTACATGTGATATGCCCTGGCACCGGAGCATGCAGTGAGGTGATGTGTTGTCAGTACGAGTAATTAATAGCAAACCAATAAACTTAGCAGTGAAGTGATTGAAAAAAAAAACAAAAAAAACAAGGAACTTATTCTAGGTGTAAGAAATTCTTGTATAAGAAAGTCTTGAGGACAGAAAGGTACACCTGGTACAAGAACCTCAATATTTTAAGTACAAGAAACTCATTCTAGCTGAAAGAATTTCTTTTATTCAGTCTTGAGGAAAGAAAGTCATTCCTAGTACAAGAACCCCGATCTCAATACAAGAAACTCATTCTAGGTGCACGAAAACAAGACCTTAAAAATTTAACCTTTAACAAGAAATTCAATCTATGTGTAAGAAATGTTGTAAACATTCCGACTGCAAGAAAAATACTGTAGAAGAATTAGTTGATTAGCTGTAAGAACAGAATTCTTAGTGCAAGAAAAATATGGGTTTCTTGAATTTGCTCAAAACAGTGACTTTTTGAAATTCTTGTACACAGAATAATGTGCTTGATGCAAGGTTCATTTCCTTAGTACAAGAAAAAAACAAGGAAGAATAAGAAAATAACAAATGCATTTTTTGGTAGTGTAGCACTGACACGGCTATCTGTCATTGACCCTTTGACCCTCACATGGAACACGCCCTGTGATTCAACTACATAAAGTGTGGGACAATCAATGGAACATCAATATTTGAAATTAAGTTAGTGGGCGGACAGACTATGAACTAATTATTACAGAAATATTAGTTTCATTTCAATATTTCAATCATTTGAGCAGTTACGCCAATTCAACTTGTTGTTTCTCGGAACTATTAAGCAGCAGTCCAACAAGTGCTTTTGAAAAAGTTGTCGTTTGCGAGACATAGTGTTATTGAAGTCAAATGTGATTGTGATTTGTTGTTGATACCGAAACTGTTACTGAGACATAGCGAAGTGTATATCATGATATAGAATTTAAACTCGGAAGAAGAGTTTCAGATGTAGAGAATTGATTTTTAGATGGTGTATACTGTATTCTGAAACTGATGCGAGAACTAACATGATTCATGAATTGTAATTTTTGCGGGTTCATAATGATGTACATAGTAAATTTTATCAAGATGACATAGATATGGTTGCGGTAAAACTGTTGCTTTGGAAGTGATAGTTATCTTTCTTCAGAAGGACTTCAAGTAGCTGTTCATTTGTGATTTGAACGTAAGTGTATTATGGTTACTATTGTTGTAAGGATGGATTGAAACATTTAAAAAACAACCAGTTTGATTCAGGATTTGTTCTATTTCTTACAAGCAAACAGAAACATAACATCAACTTTTCAACCAGAGTAAGATCTTCTTTGTCCTTGATAATATATATAAAGGTCACCTGAACATAGCATAAACTTTTCAACCAGACTTAGATCTTCTCTGTCCTTAATTGATAATATATATAAAGGCCCTCTGAACATAACATAAACTTTTCAACCAGAGTAAGATCTTCTTTGTCCTTGATAATATATATGAAGGCCTTCTGATCATAACATAAACTTTTTAAACAAGACTAAGATCTTCTCTGTCCTTGATAATATATATATAAAGGCCCTCTGAACATGTCATAAACTTTTCAACAAGACTTAGATCTTCTCTGTCCTTGATAATATACATATAAAGGCCCTCTGAACATGGCATAAACTTTTCAACCAGACTTAGATCTTCTCTGTCCTTCATAAAATACATGTATATAAAGGGCGTTTTGTCCACGTTTAGGCAAGGAAATTAACCTCCATGGTTTATGAGTGTGCAATGATTTCTCCTGTTCTTGAAGTAGAAGCTGCCAAAGAAAGTCACAGAACGTACGCTGAGTCTATGTGAGAAATTGTTATTTCGGGAAAGAGTGTTTTATTAGAGAGAGTCAGATTGGGGAAAGCAATGTTGAAGTTGTATATGTATGTGAATACAAATAAAGGTCACGAGTGATTGTCACATTTATTATTAGTAGAAAAAATATGAAGAAAACTGACTTGTTAGAGAAATAACCTGATAACTATGAAGAAACTGACAAGTGTGAGAAATAAGCTGATAGCGGCCCGTCCAAACTGCAGCTAACCCCTAAAAAGGTTAATGGCTAATATTGGGAATGGCCTTTTCCACATATTGATAGTCTATTCAACCTACGGAGAGGGGCAGCTGTATGGCAGAGTTTGTTAGGTTAGACAGAGTATGATAACATGTGTACAAAGATTGCTTTTGAGACGGAAGATGGAGTGAATGTTTGTAGTGTCTAATTATTTCAAAGTTAGGTTATTATAATAGCATCGGTCATCATCGTTGTTTGTGTTATCTGTTGTAAAATCATATAACAAAATAGAGTATTTGAAGAAACTGTTGATTGCAGGAAGTATAAACACGAAAACATGTCTACAAACGACAAATGAATAACTGACTTTATTTAAACATGAAAACTGGAATTGATTTAAACATTGACATTCTTCTCTTGCAGGGAAAGAGAGAATTTAGAAACAACTAACTAACATTTTTTTTGTTCTCTTCTACTTAGTTATAGCGAAAAAGAGAACTTAGTGGTACTTTTTCACAGTAAACATGAGAATTGGAACAAGTTTGAACAACGGCTTTTTTGTTCCGTTGAAGGGAAAAAGAGAAATTAAAACAATGCAACAGACTTTGTAATAACTGACTGTACTTTCTGGCACTTAACGCACTACAAAAAATGGCATTCTTGTTTTTCAGAAAGAAAATCAATCCGTGTGCAAGAATAAGAAAGGATAAGAAAAAGTCAGTGAGGACGTAAACTTTTTCTTGGATTATTTTTCTCTGACCAAATCGATCTTCCTCACACATATGTGACTACACTACCAAAAATGTTTTTTTTTTCTTATTTTTCTTGTTTTTCCTTCTACAAAGAAAATTTTTTGGTCAACAAAAATAATTTTATTCTGTATACAAGAATCCCTGTTTTAAGCACAAACAAGAATCCCTGATTTAAGCACAAGCAAGAGTTGCCTCATATAATTTTTTTCGTAAGTTAGCTTCAACCAAGAAAGTTCAAGAAAATAATTCTAGTAGAATCAAATTTTCAAGAAAAAATAACTTATGGGAAGAATCTGTAAGCATACAAATTTGACGAAATAAAAAAAACAAATCTTGTATTAAGCCAGAGAAAGCACATAATTCTTATTTTTCTAGAAAATTCTTATTCTAAAACAGCGTGCTAGAAATATTTTCTTAAAATAAATTAAATTCAGAACAAAAAAGAATAGAATTCTTTGTGTAAGAATTGACAAAGGCAAGACTTCCCAGCAGGTTTCTTGAATGTTCTTGTTTTTCCTTTACGTCCTCACAGACTTTTTCTCATTACTTCTGTCCCAAGAATAAATTTTTCACACCTAAAATGAGTTTCTTGCACTAAGAGTGAGGTTCTTGTACAAGGAATACCTTTCTGTCATCAAGAATGCATTTCTTATGGCTATAATGAGTTTCTTCCACTGAGAGTAAGGTCCTTGTAATAGGAATATCTTTCTGTCCTCAAGAATGAATTTCTTACACGTAGAATGAGTTTCTTAAATAAGGTCTTGAATCAATGTGAATATGTTCCGATCATACTTATTATTATCGATTTTATTGTTTAATACACGGGATTTTTCTTCCTAATGCCCATTCTTAACCAAAGATTGCAAAGCAAATGTCAACCAGTTTGCACTACAATCGTTTCCATATATATATATATATGTTTCACATTTGTTGTGATAAAGGCACATTTTCTCTGTACTCATAAAAATAACTAATTGTCCTTCTAAAACTGTCAGTTCTGCAGTGTTGTAGCTGTCCTTCTTATTATCAATGACTTTTAATTGTTGAAAGATTTTCCAAACTTGAGACGGGGGCATCTACGTTGGTCCAACAGGTTTCTAACCCTAAAAAAACACACAAAGAATATGAATGCCATTTTCCTATATCGCCCGCCTCTCTTTATACATGCATGGGGGGGGGGGGGGCTTGTGCATTTGCTTGAAAATGTTATACTTTAACTTTTTTAGTACGTTGTAGGTATTACTGCACTAAACGTACATGTTCTGCAATTACTGGTTGGCTATATCTTGCAACCACAAACACAAAACTAAGAGTATCTACTTGGGAAACAGTAATTTTCATGCAAGACAGGCTATAACAGACCTGGAGCATATCTGTTAATGGCGTTGGCCTGAGGAAGCATTTAGGAACTTAAAACAAGTCATCTACGTTATGTAGTGAGTCCCACATGATACCAAAAAGTGTCCTCACTAAACTAGCCACATCTCTCCCTGTTAATGTAAGATCTAAGCGCACATCAGACAAATGCAGCTGGAGCCCAAACGATCTTCGCATGGAAAATTATCTGTATCATAATGACTTTGACCAACGTGCGGCAATATGTAAAATAAGAATTAGCGCGCACCCATTAGAAATAGAGAAAGGGAGATACAAAAAGCTACCGGTCCAGGACAGAACATGTAAACAGTGTGCAACGAAAGCAGTGGAAAATGAAATACATTTTATATGCGAATGTCCCGAATTTGAAGCCGAAAGATACAGATGATAACACCTTGCTGTCATCTTGGGTGTGGGTGTGGGGGGGGGGAGGTCACATACAAAATTTAAAAGTTCAGACACTTTTATTGCTAAACTATGATAGCATTTCATTCTGTACATACTTCCACATAAGATTCTAGCTTTTATACATGGGAAACACAGCAAGGAACTTTTGTATGATCATTACATGAACATGATTGTACATTTATTTGGGGGGTACGGACGGGACAAAACGGGTACAAATATTGTCTGTAGGGACTTGTTCAAACCTTTTAAAACACATTTATCCACTAATATCAGTTGACTAAATTAAATGCAAATACTGTAGTGTCTAAACTAAGAAAAGGTGAGCTGGACTTTCTAATTAGAATATTACTAGTATTTACATTGCAGCATGAACAGTTTTACCTATATGGCTTTACAATATACATGTATTTTCCTTGAATGTCAGCTGATGGTATGTATTAAAGGATTCTAATTACTGCTCATATTTGTCAAAATATCATTGGTAACAATAACATAACATCTTATACCAAAACATGTACATACTAGTATTTGAGTTTGCTAAAACTAGTAAAAAAACAAACTGGGCCTTGGCGGGTGGTCTGCTAGATAAAAAATGTAGTTGAAATGGAATTATTAGCAGCCATCTTTTCAACCAAAAGAATTCTAATTTCTGAAGCAATAACACTACTTAAACTTGCATGATTTGTTCTACACAATGTTCTCTACTTTTCAATGAACCGGAACTTGCAAATAGGCAGTTTTAACTGCAATGGATTAGGAGACAAACGTAAAAGAAAAGAAGTTTTCACATGGCTGTCCGATAAACCCTTTGAAATCATTTGCCTACAAGAAACCCACTCTGAGGCTGACGATGAAAATACGTGGGCCTCAGAATGGGGAGGCTCCATTGTCTTCTCTCACGGGACAAGTAATAGCAGAGGTGTGTTGATTTTATTCAAGAAGGGTTTAGACTATGTAATTAATGACAACAAAAGGGATGACGATGGGCGTTGGATATTGTTAGATATAACAATCGAAGAATTCAGGTTCTGTTTAGTAAATGTTTACGGTCCAAATATGGACGATCCTGATTTCTTCGAGACAACGGAGAGAGGCATACAAGAAGCAGATGTTTCCATTGAAAATCTGGTGATAGTTGGTGATTTCAACACGGTTATAGATAACAAAATAGATAGAGCAGGACAGAGGGTGCAAAATTACCACCCCCAAGCACGTGAAAAAATTCTAAACAAAATGGACACATTCGACTTGATAGACATTTGGAGAAATCGGAACCCAAATTCCACTCGATACTCATGGCGACGCCAAAAACAAGCAAGCAGAATAGATTTTTTCTTGATATCTTTTTCTCTGTTGTCAAAAGTTTCTAAAACTGTTATCGCAGATCGCCTTAGATCAGATCATAGCCTCATAGCTCTTTCACTTGTTCTATCTGAATATCCTCGTGGGAAAGGTTACTGGAGGCTAAATACTTCATTACTGTCCGACCCAAATTACCTGAAACTAACCGAAGACTTTATTAAAGAGTTTTCTCTACACAACACAGGATCAGCAGATCCCCAGGTAGTCTGGGATACATTTAAATGTTGTGTCCGCGGACATACCATTAGATATTCTTCATGGAAGAAACGTCAACACGTTGCAAAAGAGAAAGAACTTATAGAAGAAATAAGTGATCTAAAAGACACGTTAGATCAGGACCCTTTCCACTCCCTAGAAATACTTCAACATTACGAGTGTAAACAAAAGGAACTGGAGAGGTTATATCATGAAAATACGTGTAGACTGTTTTTTTTTATCTAGATGTAAATGGATGGAATCAGGGGAGCGTTGTTCTAAATATTTTTTGAATCTCGAACATAGAAATTACGCTAGAAAAAATATATTGAGGTTAAGAAATTCTGATGGAAGCATCCTCACAGATCCTGCGGACATCATTTATATAGAAACGGACTTCTTTTCAGCGCTATATTCATTTCAGGAACCTCCCACTCCTCTCACGGAAGAAATTTGTGAATATTTTTTCCCCGAAGATTACCCTAAACGCCTGTCAGAGGCTCAAAGACAAGAGTGTGAGGGTTCTTTTTCAGAAATAGAATTAAAGCAAGCAATCAAATCTTTCCAAAGAGGAAAAAACGCCAGGACAAGATGGCATTCCTGTAGAATTTTATGATGTCTTTTTCGATCATACAAAATCTCTTTTGTTAGAATGCCTAAACCACGCTTTCGAACATGGCCACTTGTCAGGTACACAAAGTGAGGGGCTGATATCACTACTTCTTAAAAAGGATTAAAATGGGAAAGATAAAGATCCATCCACACTAACTAATTGGCGTCCTTTAACACTTTTGAATTGTGATGTTTGTATCCTGTCCAAGTGTTTAGCCAAAAGAATGTGTAAAGTATTACAGAGTATTATAGAAACCGACCAGACTGGTTTTATGCAGGGACGGTATATAGGAGACGGGATTCGCAGAATTCTGGAAATCATTGAAAAATATGAAAAAGAAATTCGCCAGGAATAATTTTTGTGACAGACTATGAAAAGGCATTTGATCGTATTAGATGGGATTTTGTCTTAAAATCATTAGAATTCTTTAATTTTCGAAACTCCTTCATTAAATGGATACAGGTACTTAATAGTAATATATCGAGTAGAATTATTAATTATGGACATTTAGCTAAACCATTTATGCCTCAGCGAGGGGTACGGCAAGGATGCCCCTTGTCTCCGTATCTGTTTATTGTTGCCGTGGAACTTTTAGCCATTAAAATCAGGAGTAACTCAGATATAAAGGGACTGATGACAAATGATATAGAATTATTAAATTTTCCCAGTATGCGGATGACACTAACTTTACTTTAGAACCCACACCGGTCTCACTTAACGCTTTAACTGAAGATTTAAATCACTTCAGTACACTCTCTGGTCATACACCCAATTGTGACAGATGTAAGGTAGTCAGAGTAGGTTCTCTTAAAGGTACAGGCTTCGTATTACCGTGTCAGTATAACGTGGAATGGACCGATGGGCCCTTTGATATGTTAGGGACACACGTTCCAGTAAACATAAATGAAATCACTTCCATCAACTGTAGTAAGTGCCTTAAGAAACTGGACTCCACACTACAGCCGTGGAAAGGAAAATCACTGTCATTGTACGGCAGAATAGCAATAATCAATTTATTAGTTGTTTCGCTCTTTGCTCATATATTTCTTGTTCTACCTTCTCCGGATCATATGTTTTTTCAACAATATGAAAAGAAAATTTTCAAATTCATTTGGAATAATGGTCCGGAGAGGGTAAAGAGAAAAATTCTTTACAGCCCATATGAATGTGGAGGGTTAAGGCTCATTAATTTGTATGCTTTTAATGCTTCCCTGAAAGCTTCCTGGATTCCTTAGCTTTATCATAACACACTCTGGTTTTGTTCAAAACTTCTATCAAACACCCATGTTGTATTCAGAAAGGGTTTGTTTCCATTTATGCAAGTCGGTGATGACAAAGTGAAAATTGTCACGTTTTTGAAGCATGAGCTCCCTGGTGTAAGTGTATTTTTCTTAGATGTATTGTCATTCCAGTTTAACCCTCCTGAGAATGGTTCGCAGTCCCATGTTCTATGGTATAGTTGTCACTTTAAGATTGATGATAAACCATTTTTATGGAGGGACATGCTGGATCAGGGTATTCTGTTTTTACATGATATTTTAGATGTAGAAGGAAAAGTGCTGTCTTACACAGAATTAAGATTGAAATTTAATGTAACTGTTTCAGAATTCGTTTATAATAGATTGATATCAGCTGTCTCCCAGTGCCGTCGATTGAAATGTTGCAATGTAAGGAATTGTAGCGATGCAAAAGTATGCAGACCTATGTTAAAAAATTATGAGTGGATAAGAGGTGTCAAAATCAACAAAAAAATGTATAAGTTCTTTTTAGAAAAGAATGATTTGATTGATCACCCTAGGAACATAATGACTTACTGGGAAGACCAACTGAACGATGTTGTACCATGGAAGGAAGTTTTTCTCCTTATATATACACTAACAATCGATCCCCCGACCAGAATCTTTCAATTCAAATTAGTACACAAATGTTTAACGACAAATAGATTATAACATATCTGGAAAGTGAAAGACTCTCCATTATGTGCCCTTTGTAAAAGAGAGGAAGAAACAATAAAACACCTTTTCTATGACTGTGGAAAGGTGGTTGAGTTTTGGCGGAGCGTACAAAGATAGTTAAACAACAGGGCTTTATCTCAATGTCAATAATCCAATGAATATTCTGTTGGGGGATCACTCTGAATCTGTGCCGATAGTGTGTAATCTTATTATTCTTCTGGGTAAGGTATATATTTTCAAAAATCGTGAGTCGTGTATCATTTCGTTGCATAGATTGATATCATTTGTAAATAATTTCAAGTGTCAAGAAGAAACCATCGCACGAAAAAGGAACAAGTTAAATAGTTATTATAGAAAATGGGGCGAACTTCAAAATGTATTCAAATACTAGCATGTGTGTGTGTGTGTGTGTACTCTTATGTTAGCATATTATACAGTTGTCTTTGTTTATGTTCTTTTATTCCGTTGAATAAAGATTAATAAAAATTAAAGAAGAAGGTCAGAGGTCATTCTTCCAAGGAAGACGTGCCTTCTACGCTCTGCTGCATATTTGGACGTTTTTTCCCTGGTACTTGGGACATCGAGTGGATTTGGTGTCTCTTATTGTCTCAGAAGTGTCCTGGAAAACTCTGAGAGATTTGGACGGCGGTAGTGACGCCGTTGAGTTCGCCAGAGGCGACTGACTGAGCGTGGCGGTGTAACGTGGGGAGGGTGCAGGTGTCATGGCGGCCGCCATGACAGACGCACCACAGTACGCACAGATCGCGGCGAGGCCGAGACGGGAGAGGGAACCACCGGCGACGGCGGGTTCGGTCAGCACAGGGTGTAAACCCGTATTCTTCTTGGAGAGAGATGTACATGAAATATCTCCGAAAGAACCGTACTTCACAAACGTGGAAGTCTACAAGGCCATTTCGAGAGTGGTTGAAGCTTCAAACATCTCAGGAATACAGCAAGTACGAGGTATGTGGAGAGTGTAACGTTGGGTAACCTAAATTCGGGATTTTTCCGATAATGGTTGACTGAAATCAATCTAGCAGAACAATAAACCATACTTTTTTTCTATAATTCTGTCAGTATCATGTACTATCTTTGCACTAATCATATATTTGGTAGATTTTGTCTCTAGTCGTGCTGACACCATACTATTTCAATTTTGAAACTACCGTCCGCCGCACGGACAATGACAGTGCTGTCGGACAGGGGGGCACATTAATTCGGGAGAGAAGATTCGTCTTGAATATCTTACCGCTAATCACATTTTATACAGCAGCTATTCGTTCCATCCTTGGCTTGAGGAGAGTGATATGGATATAGACGTGTCCAAGTAAAAAAAATACACGAAAAAACGGCCGTACCGCACACATCAGGCCAGTTCGGGTACAACCCGTGTGTTGAGTCGGTAGAACTTCACTCAAAGTCGGCCCATCGTCAACATCGGGCAACGTGTAACGTTACATTATTCATGGCAAGTAAGCTGGATGCCGTAGCAATGGTAATACTACTATGTCCATGTGTTCCTTGTTGTGTTAGGAGCAAACTTTGAGGAAAATATCTTCCTCAGTCCACTATCACACGCAGCATTTAGACAAAAAAGTGTTCCTCACAAACCTTTGTCGTCTGCTTGACAACAGGATTCTGGTTAACAATATGGCGGCGGGAAAATACACGTGCCGTAGGTTGTAGCAACAGAGAGGAGTTTTGATGATTGATCACACTTAGAATCCAGTTGCAGGTTAGCAAAAGAGATTGTAATAAGTTGTCTTGTAAATAATTGTGTTTAGCAGGCAGGAGATGTGGCATTTGTCTTATAAACCAGCGAACAACCGTGCTGGGTGATTCTCCCACGAAGCCCCCAGACTCTGTCAATAAGGGACGGAGAGTTTTTGACGTCGCCAACTTCTAATGCATGCTTATCGAAGTTTTCAGACAGTGTTCTGAATGAGTTAGTCTGTCAAGTTTGCATTTCTAGCGGTATTACTGATGTTGCATCTAGCACATATCCCTAAATACCCCGTTTTCGAAAAATCCCGAATTTAAGTACCCCGCGAATTTAGGTTACCCAACGTTACATGAGTAAACCGGTGGATCGTGCAAAGTTGTTAGTGGCAGGCTTCAGCCTACGCAATAAGCACGTCAGTCCAAGAGATGTACATCCATTTCGTGAACACAATGGAGTCCGCATCACTGTAAAAGATGTGCCACTTTCAGTCGACGACAGTGTGATCGCAGACGGCCTAAAGATGTATGGTGCAAAGCTCCTAGGCCCCCTGAAACGCGATAGGCTAAGAGTCGATGGTCGTTTGACAAACTGTGAAACTGGTGATAGATTTGGGTTCATGCAGGAGCCAGCAAACCCCAATGAGAACATACCCAGAAATGTTGAGCTAGGCGGTCGTTGGCGAGCCCGTGTGTTCTACCGGAACCAAACAGCCGAAAAGAAGTGCTTGAAGTGCCTGAGTAATGGTCACTTAAAAGTGAACTGCACCTCTGACTGGAGATGTTCGCTATGTAATCAGTTAGGACACAAGCGAGCTGACTGTGCTGATTTTGAACCAGACGACGCGAACAGCAAAGTCACAGTGCAGGAAGAACAGGACAATATTGATGTCCCCCTGTCTGAAGCTGAGCACAGCAATAACGCCGGTGACGAACCTGAAAAAGAAGACACTGCCCCTGTCAGCAGGCAGAGGCAGATAACGGATTTCACCAGGAAGACCAGCAGAAAGAAGAAAGAATCTCACAAAACATCCGAGGGCCAGAAGGCCGCCATGGTCACAAGAAGTACAGCTAGAAGCAGTGGCAGAAACAGAGGGACGAGAGTCCCAGAACCGCCCAGCAGCCAAGTCCATGCACCTGACCCCCGGGATGAGGAACTGATTAGAGCGGGGCGGAACACATGGAGCACCCCTCCAGGATCGGATGTAACCAGCTCAGCGCTGAGCACAAGTGAAGAAGACGACTAGACAAAGACTCTTGTGTAAGTGATTCTTCTTTGATGGCATCTAATGTATCGTTTATGGCCCTTAATGTAAGAGGGGTCAGAGGCAGACAAAAGAGAATATGTCTATATCACTGGTTGGAGAACCAACAAGCTGATGTTTTTCTATTGCAAGAAACTTATTTCACCAAAGACAAGATCAAGGTCTTTGAACGTGACTGGAATGGACCACAGTATCACGACTTTGGTAGTACACACAGCAAAGGTGTTTCCATTCTTTGTAAGAAAAACATAGATTTAAATGTTATTGATGTAATAACAGGTAATGATGGGAGACGATTGTTGATTAAATGTAAAGACTTCTCACTTGTGAATGTATACGCTCCTACAGAGCGAGCAGAACAAATTCCTTTCCTTACTGCGTTAAGGAAATGGATTCAAGATGAAAATGCTGAGAACCTAATCATAGGCGGGGATTTTAACATGGTCAATGACCCCGCTTTGGATAGAACAAGCAAGCATCAAATCCATTTAACTGCACCTGAGAAAGAGCTCATCAACGTTAAAAAAACTCTTAAACTTGTTGACATATGGCGGGAACGCCTGCCACAGGTGCGTCAATACACATGGAGGCGTAGAAACCCAGACCCGGTTTCCAGTAGAATTGATTTCTGGCTTATTAACAAATCATTATCTACCAACGTTATAAGATGTGATATCCGAACATCTATTAAAACAGATCACCAAGCTATATTTTTGAAGATGCAATTGAACGACTTTACTAGGGCCTGGGTCTTGGCGCCTGAACACCTCTCACCTGTTCGATGAGAGTTATGTCACAGGTGTGAAATCCACAGTACGCTCTGTTACTGAAGAATTTAATTACTGTCAATCAAAACAACTAGTTTGGGAGGTGTGCAAAATTAAGATTAAGGAGTTCTCGGATAAATATTCCAGGATTAAAGCAAGTAATATCAACACAGAACACAAAATACTTGAAAAGAGACTTCAAGAGCTTGAGTGCCAATTAGATTTAGATGAGACACTGAACGATGAAACTTTGAATGAATATA
Source organism: Branchiostoma lanceolatum (assembly GCF_035083965.1). NCBI lineage: Eukaryota > Metazoa > Chordata > Leptocardii > Amphioxiformes > Branchiostomatidae > Branchiostoma > Branchiostoma lanceolatum. The sequence goes on along the minus strand of NC_089722.1, from coordinate 33,440,810 downwards.
CAGAAATTAAATCAAAGCTAGAGAAAATATTTGAATATAAAGCAAAAGGGGCTCGAAAATTCCCGTTCGAAATATAATGCTATTACTAAATTAAAACTTGCAACAGGTGAAGAAACAAATCCCTTTAAAATCCTAGACTTGGAAGTTAACTTTTATAAGAAACTGTATTGTTGCGATGGCGATAATTCTGCAACTGACGAACAAATCAACACTTTTCTCGAGTCGGTTGATGTGCCCTCGCTTTCGGATGAAGAAAGGATCCTGTTAGATGAACCTATTACAAAAAATGAATGTTTTTTAGCTCTGAAATCTTTGAACCAAAATAAAACGCCAGGTACTGATGGGCTACCAGCTGAATTTTATCTCAAATTCTGGAGCGAAATAGGGGACTTGGTCTTCGAATCCTTGACAGAAGCTATAGATAATAAATGTCTTTCTGTGACCCAAAAGAGGGCCATATTGAAACTCATCCACAAAAAGGGTGATAAGACCGACTTATCTAATTGGAGGCCAATAAGTTTGCTAAACACCGATTATAAAATATTAGCTATGGTATTATCAAAACGACTGCAGACTTTTCTCCCAAAACTGATTTCAGAAGACCAAACCGCCTATATTAAGACCAGGTTTATTGGACAAAACGTTAGATTACTACAAGATGTTATTATATTCCCCTTCCAGTGGGAAGGGGGATATACTGTTTTTGCTTGCCTGTTCTTCTTCTTCTTCTTCTTCTTCTTTCTTCTTCTGCCAAAAACCAAGTAGATGTGCGGTGGTAGCTCTACTAATGGTATTGCAGCAAGTTATATGTACCTTATGTTACAATGTACGGATGTGATATTTGAGATGTAGGTACCTATAGGAAAGGTGAATACACCTGACAATAAATTATGCTAATGAGGACATCATTTGCATAATTTATGCAAAAACTTGTATTGCGTTTACAGTAAAAGCTGCAGATGTCATATTTGAGATGTAGATAAATTTAGGAAAGGTAAACACACCTGACCATGACTTATGCTAATGAGGACCTCATTTGCATAATTTATGCAGAAACTTGTATTTCCCTTACCGTAAAAGCTACAGATGTCATATTTGAGATGTAGGTATCTGTAGGAAAGGTGAACACACCTGGACATAAATTATGCTAATGAGGACATCATTTGCATAATTTATGCAAAAACTTGTATTGCGTTTACAGTAAAAGCTGCAGATGCCATATTTGAGAAGTAGATAAATTGAGGAAAGGTAAACACACCTGGCCATGAATCATGCTAATGAGGACCTCATTTGCATAATTTATGCAGAAACGTGTATTTCCCTTACCGTGAAAGCTACAGATGTCATATTTGAGATGTAGGTATATTTAGGAAAGGTGAACATACCTGGACATAAATTATGCTAATGGGGACCTCATTTGCATAATGTATGTATATCCCTTACCCTAAAGACTACGGATGGCATATTTCAGATGTAGGTACCTTAAAGAGAGGTGAACACACCTGTACATAAATTATGCTAATGCAGACCTCATTTGCATAATTTATGCATAAACTTGTTTTTCCCTTACTGTAAAGGCTACGGATGACATGCAGGTACCTTTAGGAAAGGTCAGAAAACCTGGCCATAAATTATGCTAATGAGTGCATTAGGCATAATTTATGCATATCCCTAACCATAAAAGCTACGGATGTCATATTTGACATGTAGGTACCTTTAGGAAAGGCCGAACACACCTGGCCATAAATTATGCTAATGCCGACCGCCTTTGCATAATTCATGCAGAAGCTTCGTCATATCCTTACAGTCAATGCTAAGGATGTCATATTTGAGGTGTAGGTAATGGGAGGGGAATATTCTGCATTTTCCCGAAAATGTTGCCATTCTAGTTTATTACTGTAACTATTATAATTTACCGGCTGCAGTCTTCTGGCTCGATTTTGAGAAGGCTTTCGACTCGGTGAGCTGGAACTTCATGCTAAGGACTTTAGATAAGTTTGGTTTTGGACCTACTTTTATTTCATTAGTTAAAACTATGTACACTGACATTGAAAGTTGCATCATCAATGCAGGATGGAAATCCGCCTATTTCAAATTACAACGAGGAATAAGACAGGGGTGTCCCTTATCTGCCTTGTTATTTAATCTTGTTGTTGAAACCCTTGCAGCTAAGATTCGGCAAACAGATACAATTAAAGGCATTAAAGTAGAGAATGAAGAGATTAAGATTAGCCAGGTGGCCGACGACACCACTCTGTTCCTCGCTAATGAAGAAGCCATTAGAATTGCGTTAAAGACCGTAAATGACTTCTGTCTTGTGGCTGGGCCAAAACTGAATGTAGGAAAATGTGAAGCCACATGGATAGGTTCTTATTCTGATAGAATTGATAAGCCATGTGGAATAAATTGGCCTCAAACACCCATCAAATCTCTAGGTCTATACTACAGTCGTGAAGAGAAAAATTGTGAATCTCTGAACTGGGAAGAATCACTTGAAAAAATTGAAAACTTATTTCGGGTATGGCGGAGAAGGAGACCTACCTTATATGGTAAAATATTAATTATTAAGTCATTAGGAATATCCCAGATTGTTTATAAGATGTCCTCAATTTCCACCCCCCCCCCCCATGGGTATTAAAAAGAATAGAAAAAGCCTGCTTCTGCTTCCTTTGGGACGGAAAACCGGATAAAATAAAGAGAAAAACATTGTATTCGGACTACCAGAATGGAGGGTTAAAGATGCTAGATATATATACAAAATGCAAGAGTCTACAAGCTGCATGGGTCCGAAGGTTAATGAAAACTCCAAAGGATCCTAGCAAAATTTGTAGATGGCGACTAATACCTTTACACTTTATTGACAAGCTTGGCAAAGACTTTCTGGTCTTTCGACTTAATTTCAAACGAAAAGCAGATGCACCTTGTCTGTTAACCCTCCCCCCTTTCTACAGGGATGTAGTATTGTCTTGGCATGAGTTGGGAGGAGGAAAGACAGATTTTGCCCATGTACGTAATGAAATAATTTGGTGTAACGAAAATTTTATGTTGAATAACAAAACACTCTACTATAGACACTGGATAGATAGTGGTATTATATTTGTAAGAGATATATGTTGTGTCTCAGACTATATAACGCCTGTGTCGTTGCTCGAGAGACTCACCATCAGGAATAATTGGCTTTGTGAGTTTACCTGTGTTAAATTGGCAATAGGGCGGAGATGGCTTTCTGAAGAAGATAGTCAATTCCTTGAAAGCAACTCACTTTGGCATAATGGGCAGTGTAAAACAGCTGACACATTTACTAGTAGATACTTGTATTCCACTTATGTGTTTCATAACACTGTAACACCCACTTCCCAGGCATATTGGGATCGTAAAATCCCCAATCTGGACTGGAGAAGGATTTGGAGGAGCCAAATTTGTTCAATCAACCATAATAAGTTGCGAGAATTTAACTTTAAATTATTACATAGAATACTACCTTGTAAGTACCTGCTCAACAAATGGAAAGTAAGAGACATGGCTGGAAACATCTACAGCCCTACCTGTGATATATGTGAAAAGATCGAAGATTATGAACACATGTTCTTAGAATGCAGTAGATTAAGAAATTTTTGGTGTAGATTAAGCATTACTCAGGATGAAGTCTTGTTAGCATCCAAAGAATGCTGTGCTAGCTTATTAACAATAGCAAAGTACTCGATCTATGTCTCCTGGTTAAAATGTAAAGATAATCCTAGACAACTCATGAGGGATGATGTGTTCCTTCCTTTTCTGCATTTGTGTTCACTATACAATGTTAAGCCTCCAAACAGCAGAGAATAATTGGTATTATGTACCCTGATGGAATTACGTATCCTGACGGAATTATGTGCCAAAGTGGAATTATGTACCCGATGTTATGTACCCAGGTGGAAATATGCACCCTGATTATGTACCCGGACGGAATTTTTTACCCTGGTGGAATTATATATCCTGGTGAAATTATGTATTCTGGTAGAATTATGTACCATGATGGAATATATGAACCCTGGCGGAATTATGTACTCTGGCGAAATTATGTACCATGTTGACATTAAAATCATTTGAAAAAAAAAAAAAAAAAAAATTAAAAATTAAAGAAATTCAAAAAATGAACCGGAACTGCTCTCTAAAGTTGGTGAGAACTAGATAACCAGATTTGGGCTATTAAATGAAAAAATCTGTGAAGGAAAATGTTGATGAATTCATTTGGACACTACAGTTTTTACTGACTCAGAGAAGACCAATTGTTTGTGTGACAGTCTTTTAAGTCTTTAGTTAATGTCTTTTAAGCAGTTGGAATGCCATTTTCCACAGTTTCTTGCTAAAAACTAAAAGTGGGGGTATCAACGATACAGGTTACGGACGGGACAGGGGTACTGACAGGACATTTCAGGTTTATTGTGCTACAAAAATTAAATGTATATCAGGCAAGGTCTTTATCACAGAAATCCAAATCACGTAGAATCTCACCAAATCTCACAAGACCTAAAGCTTGAGTGAAAGAGAGGCTATAAGATATTCAAGTTCAAACAAATAATACAAGGGCTTTATACCAATATTCTTGTCCTTCATATTGTCCTTAGTTGGATGGTATCACTTGGTGGAAAGTTTCAACAACAAGAAACAACTTTGGCATTGATCCACCATATCGGAAGTCAAAATCACGCAAAATCTCACCAAATCTGACGAGACTTAACACAACATAAAAACGTGTTTAAGAAATGCTGACTGCCCAAGGAGGTTATATAACCTCCTGCCGAATCTGCTCAGAGATTACTATGATCGGGATCAAGACTTGTTGACTCAAATATAAACTAGAAAGGCAACATTTGCGAGCAAATACAGCATGTTTAGCCATACTCCTCGCCATGCAAAAAATGGACTCTCCCAAAATAACAATGGACCATTCTAAAATACTTGCACTAAAAAAATGAATCACCCCAGTCCAAAATTGAGTCTTCCAGTAGCACCTCAACACAATATGGACCAGTCCACAACCATATCCACTAATTGATTAACAAATACACTTCTGCTAAAAAATGGACTTTTTCATAATCATTCCAGCTCAAAATTGAAAGAAATAATTAAAGAATCCTCCCCTTGCAAGAATGGGATATTCCGTGCCATTTCCATGTAAACCAGTCGAAAAATATCCGCTGAAAATTACACTCTTGCGCATAATCAACCCAGTTCAAAATTGAATTAAAAAAGATCAACCCCAGGGAAGAATGAAGTTTTCCATAGTATACATATGAAGATTTGACAGGAGACGAAGGAAATGACCAAAAACAACATATTTGAGTCAATTCAAAGTCACCGAGAGGGTTTTAATATAATATTTGTAATATGTTTGAACTATTTTGATTAAAAGAATGTCTAAGTCACAATAGTTCTAAAGTGTTCAAACAATTAGAATTGAAACTTATAACATGTTTGAACTTATTTCATATACGTTGGAAACATTTCGAACGTAACTACACAAAAATCTCTTTATTTAGAACAGTTTCAAACCATCTATCCAAATGTTTCAATGTTCGAACAATTTGTAACAAAAGATTTTCACAATTGCCCTCATAAACGAAGGTGCTAAGTCCTCCTGTGTGTTTCTGCCTATTTTCGGTGGCCGCGCTAGACCACCAGCGGATTTGTTTTGACGGAGCGTCACCCGCGTGCGACGATGTACACTGTTTGGCACCGCTAATATCCGGCATTTTCCCGCTCCAAAACACTCCACAAGACCCACGTTTTTAGTGTTTTGCCTCTTGTGCAACACGATTCGATTTGCATTACTAACGGGACGAAAATGATAGAAAAAATTCACCCCGTCCCGGCGTCCGTCCCAAAAACATGAACGACATGAAAATTTATTTTCTTACAGATTCAATCACGAAAATCAACAGCATGGGATTCCAAATTTTCGCAACGGCCGACCATTTATCATGGTTGAACTTCCTTCCAAGGCGTGCGATAGATAAACATTCCCGGCACATAATAGTCACTAGTACCAGACTAACGCAAGCTCATGATGATAATAGGGAGAAAGTTTGTCAGTGAAGTTTGGCCACCAGAGGGTACATTCATTTAACGTTACAAGCTAGCGCAAAGGGGCGAATCATTGACCTTACCGGGGACTGACTCTACTGGCCTAATCATTCCTTTTTTGCCGAATTCTACGATCCATACGCCCGTACGTAGGACATGTAGGAAGGCCTGGTGGTGGACGCTACACATCACGGGAGACGCGTGTTGGTCCGAGACAGACAGCGGCGTGCTACCACCCGCCTTTGATCATGTATGAAGTCGGCGGCAGAGAGAGATTATCAATCAATTTTGACAGGAGTGCCGCGCCAGTCTGAGGAGAAACGATCTCCCGTGTTGTGTTGAAGAATTTGGAGTTTGAAAATATCTGGAATAACTAATGCTAGAATAAACATTCACAAAATCATTGATTTAACTTGTTTTCTGTTATAAAATTTCCTAAACTGCAATTTAACCACTGAGTTTAAGGGAACATGGTGTTTTCCCGATAATCACGTTAAATGTTTATGTCCGGTCTTTCCTCCTCGTAAGCAAACTTCCAGCTTGGCCAGGTGCAAGGCACTCGGGGTCAATGACCTGTAGGTCATATGTAGTATTGAAAGTGACAGAAGTGGCAAATATTGTCAAGAAAGCCCTAAATAAATCGTTTTGAATATATGTATGCCAAAAATGGGAATGTAGTCCTTTAAATATTTGTTCAAGCCACATATACAGCAAATTTCAGGTCATTCGGTTGAAATACCAGGGCGCAGGAGGCCAAGATATGCTAAAAATAGCCTAAAAACCTCAATAAAATCACTTTCAAGGTCAATATCAAACAAAGGAAAAGAACGCACATTGGTTTTTGCCTACATTACCTCTGTACCAAATTTCAGGTCATTTGGTCAAAAAATGACAGAGATGAATCCATTTGAAGATTTGACAGGAGAAGAAGAAGAAGAAGAAGAAGAAGAAGAAACATGAGAGAAAACAATATGTTTAGCCATACTTATGGCTAAACATAATGATTTCTTTTCCTTCCTTTTCTGGCATATTCGTACCCGGAGGCTAATTATAAGAAGTCATGTACAAGCACAGGGTCAGAGAATGAATACACATGCCGGACAGACAATGAAAGTCAAACTATGTTGTCTGTCTATAATCAATCATTAGACAAAGTCGATGCAACCTTTGTCTGTTTTGATAGTAGAAACAATTTTTGTTCATACATGCATCAAGCCTATAATTCTTTATGGGTCAGAAATCTTGGGTTTGAAATCCTGTCCAATCAAATCGATTAGACCAAGGAGGTTATATAGACGTTTGTTGTTCAAACAAACCCTACATTTACCGACGAGAGGGTGGTGTGTGGCCTCCCAGCCAGAGCTAGTGGGATTAGAGAGGTTCCCCACGCAATACAAATATGTAATGCTTACCCTTCGCCCAAATGTGCCAAGCTCTCTCCTGTTACACCCCGACCAATCGAACCACGTGAAGCGCATTGAAACTCAGATTCGTATCAGCCATTTCCCGACAAATCGCTTTCTAACTACATCTGTCCAAAAAAAATCGCCAGTGAGATGGTGGAAGGTGTCAGCTTCCAAAAGACGTTTTCAGATTGACAATTTTGGCACTTTGGAAGTGATTGAATCCGCCCTCGATTTGACTTCAAGTTTCTACTACTTTTCTCTTAACGTTAAATCGCGGGCGAATTCAATCACTTCCAAAGCGCCAAAATTGTCAATCTGAAAACGTCTTTTGGAAGCTGACACCTTCCAGATGTAGTCGTTAGCGCAAGTCACAAACCTGCGGACCTTTCAAACCCTACACATTCCAACCTGGGAATAAAATAAACACAATCTCGACCAAGATAAGAGAGATAATTTTTCAATGTTGTTTTCAAATTTACACATGTTTGAGGGATCTTAGACATCCATTGATAATCCATTTGTTTCGACACAGAATTGGAGACATTTACAGATGAATTATATTACATTTTCCACTTAATTTGTTGCATACTATTCACACGCCTCTCAAAAATAGGTACCATTTTGTATTTATCCCGCACTGATTCTTATCTTACATAATGCCAGACGTTTATTTATTTATTTATTTATTACACTTCTCCAAAACTGGAAGGCATGGCGGAACAGGTGTACCCCCGCAGGGGTCACCTTTTCAAGGCCGCCACGTTTCTCAGTCATTAATGGTATTTTGTGAAATCTTGATTTTCCTTTGTCGGCAACTTATAAAAGAATGTTTGAATTAGCAATATCACCAACATTCTTCCTACCAAAGTGGATGTGCATGTATGCCTTCTGTCTACTAGTATTTCAATGTTGTTTTTGATTTATTTGCAACAATGGTCGATTTCGTATTTCAACTTGCAATACACATTTCAAGTTGAAAGGGGGATTTTGCGTTTGCACAGTTGTACGAGAGGATCGCGGTGGCCAGCGAGTATCGCCTAGACAATTTCAAGCACGACCTATCCAGAGTGGCTCTCACACGTTTCTTTTGCAATAATGAGAGACATGGGAGAGGAATTGAGGGATTGGCAGAGGTTTCACAGTGAGATTTGTGAGCGTAAAGCATAGAATGCTTAATATGGAGTTCAATGCCATGTATGTTGAAACTGCCCTTATGGGTGTATATGAGTATTCTCATCACAGTCATATATCATCCACAGTCCTTGGAGCCAAATACCTTCTAAAAGTATACTTCTTTGGTCGTTCTTGTCAATATATAAAAAATAAAAATCACTTGCGCTGTGTCTGCTATGATGAACAAGACAACCTACATGTACCTCCTACAAATAAACTGTGTTCTGTGGTTCAATTCGCAATACCAGCTTTGTACTAGTAGTCCTGTAGTTTAGCAGCATTTCTTTTTTATTTTGCTGGATTTTCTTTTTTTTCGCCCGCGCGCATTAGTTTTGGGGTCTCCAGAGGATGTCATCCATAAAATCAAGATGGTGCGGCCTTACACAAGTATGAGGTGCGTTAAAGTATGTAACACAAAGAAAGGTGAACTACAACAACAAAATTTCAAAGCTCAAAGAAACGCGGATGATAATTGTTGTATGTGTAAGACGTATGTCTGAAGAATTGTGACAAACAGGGCTACGGCGCAATTGATGTCTGGTCATGACATCAGCCGTTTACGAAATTAGCTCATATACAAATGCAAAAGAAGGGATGGGCAATGGGAGGTGCATTTGGGCCAATTATCACTCTACCTCTTGCATATTAAAGAGTTTCTAGTAGCACCTTGGCTCATTTTAATATTAAAGTAGGTCATTATAATATTAAATCGAGGGCAATGCAGGGGGTAACTTGACCGGGTCTTAGTTTACCAGAGGGGTGGGGAGCACCTGGAAAAGGTTAGTGAATTGCGAAACAATTAAGGAATTTATGATAGTTACTTTTCCAAACAAGGATAAACTTTTTCTTTTCCAGGTGTCATGATAGGTGTCACCCCCGACACCAGATAATGGTATGACCCAGAATGACCCAGAACCCAGGGGGCATGGCTTGGGCTGGAGAGAGGTCTGGGATCAGTTACACAGGAAGTTGACCAGAGATGGGCCCGAGAAGGATGCTTGTGCTATGAGTTGAACAAAAACATCAACAGAAATCAAAACTAAACAGACATCAAGACTAAACAGAAATCAAATGTAGAACAACAGGATGGTTCACAAAAACATACATGTATGTGCACAGGGTCTCAGTAGACCTGTGCTTACCATCACGTGGCTGTGCCATTTGTATGGGAAACTGTGTGGCTTTAATAAACTTTATCAGTATTCCGCAGAAAAGAAGAAAACGCCTAATTATAAGCTATAGCAGACCAAGCTTAAAGAGCTTAATCAATAAATAATTTCACTTATTAGCACAATCAGCAACAACAATTCAACAACCAAATCGAATCATAAAGGCAATAAGATACAAGATAAAGACAACAGAACAGAAAATTATGGGCCAGCAACGCATCACCCATTATTCAGGGTATCATATTTGTTCAAATCTATATGTAACAGAACATAATAGAAATCAAAATAATACAAAATAATAAACAATGATAAAGAAACTCTGTTAATCAATATGCACATACAATGGTAGAGTGAAAATAACACCTTTATCTTGGAAAAAATACAGAAAGTACTCTTCTGAGTTTCAATGATTTAATATCAATCAATCAATTATGCTGGCATTACGAATATAGATATAAATTATAATACAACACAATAATTAGTCAATACATACATTTCTGAACCACGACAACTTAATTTCAGAGCCACAATATATAACTTAACCAAAAGGGAAAAGATTTTGATTTGGTTTCTGCGGTGTATATTCTTCAGAAATTTCTTGCTGTTAACCACAGTTCTGATCTGTCTCACTTCCATGGAGTCCTTGGTTGCAAATACAATATCCTTCGATAATTCGAACGTTGCAACTTCCCTAGAATAAGTGCCTACACTTAAAGTTCTTAATTCTATAGTAATATAACTTAACTGATCACAAGTTTTTAATTTCTCAGAGTCCCAATAGCAAGTCATTATAAACAGTTCAGACATTTATTGCTGTCAACCACAGTTCTGACCTTTGTCACTTCCATGGAGTCCTAGGTTGCAAATACAATATCCACGGCATCCACTTTCTTTACAGTCTTGCCGTCTACGAGTAGAATCGCACACGTGTCCTCCCGAGGTGTCCAGATGGAAATCTTTCATGTCCTCAGGTCCCTGCGGCTGTCTTTTACCCTGGCTATCTCTGCCTCGCGATCAGGAACAAGTTTTCCACGGGCCTCCTTAAGTAGTCTTGGGAGATGTTCGTGTACCACGTAGTCGCAGTCCTTCTCTCTCCGTCTTCTTCTCCCAGCACGCAGGATCAAGTCTCGCTGTTGAAAGTTGACAAGTCGGGCCAACATGGGGGGGGGGGGGGGGGGGGGGGGGGTCTCGAGTCTGTGTTGGTTTGGCGAGTCGATGTTGCGCTACTAGTGGAATCGGCTCGTGTATGTTCAGCTGACTAGAGACAAAGTCACGAAACACCTGCACAGAATTCTCGTCCTTGTTCCACATCAGTCCTTGTTCCACATCAGTCCCCAAACTATCACATCAGATTTCATACCTTTCCGCTAGCAAATCCGCCTAGACTCTCTCTCGGCGTTCCTGTTGTAGCGCATGGCGTAGTTGGGTCAGTTCGTCGCTCTGGAAGCTAATGCCATTTTCGAGGTCGTTGACCCTCCCTCGCAGTGTTGTGATTCCCGCCGATATATCCACCACTTCGGCGTCTTAAGTCTCAAACTTGCTTCCAACAGCTTTAAACTCTGACAGCTGACTGCTTCTTGGAGTGAGACAGAAACAGCTGTGCTAGTGCACGGATTTCAGGCGAGAAACTATCGCCTCAAAATGCTCTCCGCCATCTTGGCTAGCTTGTGTGTGGGGGGGGGGGGGGGGGCTCTTGGGCTGTCCGGGATTCTGCTCTTTGCTGACGTTTTTGGCTTGTTTTCCCCCTCTCTTTCGACATCAATGATACTGCCGAGTATTACCAGTTCCTTTTCCTAAGAATGTTTTCTTGGTGAAATGAAAGTCTAAAGATAAATTCACGTATGGCAAGAATACAAATCTTAAGAGTATATTCTGTAAGATACTCCATTTGACCAAACAAGACGCAAATATTGTGTGAAGAATAAAAAAAAGGAATTTAAAATAACAGACTCAACTCAACAATCAACTGTACTTTTTCACAATAAATATGGGAACAGGAATGTGTTTGAACATTGGCAATTTTGTCTCTTGCACTGTAGGAAAAAAAAATTTAAAACAACCACGTATCTTTTTCAGAGACATAGTCTAAGTCAGGCAGGTGTAGGTGTGTTGCTTGTTTTCATCTTGAAGTTAGTTTCAAAAATGCCAAATCAATGAATCATACTTTGCTGAAAATAAAACTTCTTTGTTCCAAAATATTTTTTTTCAGGGAATTTGTGGATAAACAGGTTGTCTAGTGATATCTACAAACGTATTAATCAGCAAGCATACAAGAATATATTACAGATGAATACTCTTGCAAATGTTAGTGATTGGATTGTATGAAAAACTACTGTTTTCCCCCGCCTCCAGCACATTCTCTGTCCTTGATAATATATATATAAAGGTCTAGGCCCTCTGAACAAAACATTAACTTTTCAAAAATCTACGATCTTTTCTGTCCTTGATAATAATATATAAAGCCCTCTGAACATAAACTTTCCAACATAGCCCAGTTACTACAGTTCTAGTTGAAGAGGATTTGAGGACTGTCAGTGAGAGAAATGTTAGTGCTGATATTTTGCGTATTGTAGTCAAACTCATAGGTCTCTTCGTTGACAAGGACTTGCTAAAGTATGTCATCGTCGGTGATGAGAACTGGATCTGTGCCTGTAAGATAAGCCAGCGTGCATTTGAAACAGGTTACTGTAATATTTCGGCCAACATCTTCGTTTACACTAAGTCTTAGAGATGATTTAGCTGTGATGTAGGCTGGACAGTTTTGGGCCAGCATCTTCATCTGACATGTGGGGCATGTTATTATTCTTGTATCTGTGTGTGGTATTTTCTTACGACAATCAACACATTTTATGAATCTTGGAATAATGGTCATTGCAGATATCTTCTCCTTACAGGATCCTGTAGAGAAGATGGTCTTCGTTTCGTCATCTGTAGATGTGATGGTCTCAATGTCATTTATTTCCTTAACGGTAGTGTCCCGCATGGTGTTGATGTAGTTTCATTTGCGAAAGAGGCGCACTCTGACATCTACCTGGAACGAGTGATTTTCCTGTAGTGTGATCGGTTCCCATACAACAAACCGGGTGGGATGACCTCTTGGTCACGGATATCGTCGTTAAGCCAAGTCTCCGTAATCGCCAGACCATAAGGACGGTTTAAGTGAATCAAATTCTGAAGTTGTACCAACTTGTTTCTCTGAGGATTTACCGCCTTGACTCTTCTTGCATTGAGGTAAACGACTTTGAATAGTGAAGAGGGACGACAATTCTTACCGCTCGTAGTTTGAGTGTGTTCACCTGTCGGTACATTATTCGAGGTTCTTGGTACGTTGACATGATCACACCTAATAGCACGTAAATACTTTTGACGTCTTATAAATGGATCACGGCACGATAATTATTTGTAGGTCTAGCACTAATTTGCATGTCAAGGGGTGATCACGATATAGAGAGGAACATGGCCGATTTCCAACAAGTGTAGAAATATTCCAAGCGAGGTTTTTACCTGCTTTCTTTCCTCTCGGCCTGCTTCTTCTGAATAATCCACACGTTCTCAGAGTTTCCCTTGCCTGTAGTTCGATGAGAGCAGGTGTTCATTGTTGTAGGCCCGGTAGGAAGTCAGCAGAGTAACGAAGAACACCCAAAGACGCCATTACGCAAGGCAGGGTCCAGATACACCGCACCACATCAACGTCGAGTTAACCTCGAGGATTCAGCAGTGGACGTATGAGACTGACTATGACGATTCAAAGGACATTCAGACACACATTTAACATATATATATATATATATATATATATATATATATATATATTGCACTGCAAAATAGTAAAAGTAAGGATGGAGACACCTTAAAACGCTACAGTAGGGCAGAGCTATTAAAACTTGCGGCTGCCCTACAAGAGCGCCAACTATATGATCATTGTATAGATGTTAATTCCTCATAGCTGTATCTTCTAAGTCTATCTTAACAGTTCCTACTTAAACTATCTGGACAGCAGAGGAGCTATAGGAAAACCAGTTGACTGCCTTACATAAAATACGATATTTAATATTATCTAATTCTCTAGCAATAGCTTCAAGTTCCCTCCAAGTAGCTGTTGTTTTACGACCAAAACCCATGAACAAACTCAGACTTTAATCTTCTTCTACATAACCCCCGAAACCTCTACTAGACGTATCAGAAAAAAAATCTCATAACAGGTTTGGACGGATTTCAATTGGAAATCCATTCAACACATGCAACACAGCATGCTCGTCTAATACAACATGACTATATATATATATTCTAGGTGTGCCTAGACTCAATCACATTTTACGCATATCTGGTTCTGATTTCAGATACTCTACCAACACAAAGAGTTAAACAATAATTTAACCAACGGTGCTGGCCAGGTGTCTAACAGGAAATGAGAAGACGCATGTATTAGTAACATCAAATGTTTTTTGCAAGACTGAATACAGCTTATTGATGATTTTCTATGTTGCAAATAACTTAAACAACAGTGCCCAACCAACCTGTTATATGCTATGGCCCCAAAGACATTTTTTAAGGATTGGGCAACCAACCGAAAGTCAACAAATCTGTACAAATTTGACTTGCTACTTTAGAACAAAAATCATTAACAGACCATTTGCCAAAACCATTATCTAAGAAAAAAAAGTATTGCCTTAACTCCTCCATTTCTTAACCAAAGGTTTCATCATTTTAGTAAATAGAAATGGTGTGCTTGATTAACCAAATGGTAATACGCAAAACCCAAAATATCTTCTAAGCTACCAGCTAATTCTCAAGTACTTCCTATGACCTGAAAAAATACCAATGTGGTGCATGGTAACCTGCTTTTAACTCAAAAGTTAATGATGGATTCATTCTTCCTGCGCAGCAGATCTAATAATAAGATTTTCACACCTGAAAGAATTCTTATGAACAAAAAAATAAATATATCTTAGGTCTAAAATAAGCGTTGTTGTTGTAATGCGAAGAAACAATTAACGGGTTACACACAAATAGTCTCTCAAATACCTCCTCCACAATATGAGACTCCAAAAGCTCTTTTATAGCTTCTGAAACAAAGTCCGCGTTTCTCCTCGCACTGGCATTGGGTTAAAAGGACTGCGACGGCAAGTCCTTCAACGTAATCTTGTAACCATTTCTAATCACATCTAAGAGATCTAATTCGGGGCATTATCCCCTTCCCAATATTCGAAATTTGCTCAATCTCCCACGACAGACAGCTTAGGTTGTCCCTCCTCGTAGTCGGACTTGTGTAAGGACATTTATTGATCAACCGACGAAACTCCTGGAAGGAATCTACCAATGATTAGAAAAACAAAGACTTGTGGAGTCCAGTTAGTTTATTTTTGCTGTCTACGAGAAAAAAAAAACATATAAGAAAAATAGTTTGCCAACGAGACAAGTCAATCAGTTCTCCTTCTTTCCAAAGACACCTATCTAGGGACAGCTCCTCCTCCAAAGGCCTTCTTCTCCGCATGCAAAACAATTACCGAGCTGTGAATTACCTACACCTGTAGATTTGACTCAGGTGTAGGTGTCTTATCAAAGTAGTAGATAGAACTCTAGAACTGAAACGAGATTTGCGATTCTTTTTTTTTCTTTCTCACTCTTCTTCTGCTTTGCTCTATACCCAGCCTTTGATATACGCTTCTCATCTTCCGAATTATATTTCAGCTTATTTTTTAACATATTCTTGAACCATCGCCTAGCCAGTCCCTGAATTATCAGCTAACAGGATTGACTTCTGTGTACACTGCATGGAAATCCGAATTTCCGGGGTGGAAATCATGTTTCACGTGCCTGCAAATTCGAGTTTTCCGTGAATCTCCAGGCCGTGCTCACCTGCACAGCTCTTCTGCACGGGACCCGTGCCGACCTGGGAAATACCGGATATGCACCACTTTTTCTGTGCAGGACGTGGAAGCACCCGCTAATTCTCGCACAGCTGGCGGGAAATTTGGATGCACGCCCTGCACAGTGAACAGTCCGTCGCCGAACATCGATGGTACCTGCATAATTTAGCGACAATTAGCACCTAATTATCACCTAATTATCCTCCCAGGTCTGACTCGGCCAGGTTTTGCCGCCAAAATGACCTATTGTAATTGAAATTAGCGTTGCAGCTACTGTACTCGACCCAAGCCGCCCCCCCCCCCCCATCTTCCCCATGCGCTTTCCGCTTCCCCGGCCCCAAACCCTGAAAACATGCTTTTATTCCTTCAAAATGGTGATTAAACTTTCATTTTTGTTTTTTGCACCCACGTATACCACTGTTTGTATTTTGTGGTAGAGTGTGTTCCTTTCTAGATCTTGACGGCTCAGGGTCCCAGTCGCTCAGGTTAAATGAAACAAAGTTCTCAGTGTGGGTCTCCGTGATGCTGACATTCCTACACCTTTCCATCAAGATGCTTCAGATAAAAATGCAGATAATTCCAGCAGAAAAATATCAAAGTCACATGAGCCCGCTTGGTCTAGTTCGCGTCAGTTGAACTCGTAGGCTGTTGCCTCTGACCGTCTAGGTCGCGAAAGTTACCGATATAGAAACACGACCCAAAACGTTCAGTATTCCCGTCGTCGTGGCTCAGCGGCCTATTCCTGGCAAAGGGGACAGGGAGCGGAGAACACATATCCACACATGGCCTGGTCACCAGTCTCTACGGAACGGCTTAGTCTGCTCAAGGAGGTTAAAATGGTCTGCTATGCACTGCCACTGATCCGTTTCTGTCAGTTTTGCTTCTCCGTAGACCGATCCAAGCCCGTAAAATCGTCCCGTGCGCGGAATTCTCACTGGGCGGGCGGGTATCACTACCAGCGCCGCAGAGATACCGCGGAGCTCCCGATGGTATGGTTTCCAGGCTAGTCCACACATAGCCTGGAAACCATACCGTCGGGAGCGCCCCGGTTTCTCTGCGGCGCCGGGAGTAATGCCCGTCCACCCAGACAGATTAGCCCGCCCCGAGGGTACTTAGCTCCCTCCCATGGCGGCAAAACTACGGTGGCTGCGAAACTTTACATGTCAGCTAAGACGGGTCAATCTAGCAGATTTGGCCCGTTAAAATACACCCAAGCCGACCCGTAGAGACTGGGACCCAGGCTTGTCCACACACTAAGTCGGGCAGTGCTCATCTGGGATACGTATGCCAACTAAAAGATTTGAAAAAAAAGTGACACGGGCGTTGATTGGCTGTTCTTTTCAGAGCATATACTATGTGGATTGTAATTGGCTGACCACGTGAAATACCACGTGCTCCTCAAGTCGTTTATTGTAATTATTCAGGGTTTTATTTGAGATGCACGCTTGCACAACAATAAACTTCCGTGTGTACGGGTTAACAGTACGTAGAGATGCACGTTATTTACTTGTTCGACTCAAAGAAGTCTCCGATGTGAAACCACAGCAGACTACAAAAGTTCGTTTTATTCAACACAGATCATTGCAATTAATTTGCCCCCTCCCCGGTACATTTCAAAGCTATCCACTATGCACAAAAACAACCGGCCATCATTGTGTATAGTTCGTAGCAATAATGTAATTGCGGTCTTGCCCTTGAGCAGTTCAAATAATGCCAAATACTTATAAATCCAGCATGGATTGCAAGCCACACTCACAAGTTTTTTTTCCTCAAGAGGCCATTATTATTATATAGGTTATATATATGGCCTCCGTCGGTCAGTTTTGACCATGATCGCCTTTTGTCAGCTGTGGAGTGTAAAGCCCTCTCCATTTCTTCAATATCTTGTGTAATCAAGGTGCTGTTAGATCACCTAAGCATTGGGCATCATATCTACTTAATATAGAAGCATCTTTATACTTCATCTCTGTCTAGTCTAGATCTTGCAAAATTACAAATTCTCTCTTGGTTTTCCCAAGGAGTCTATATAACCTCCTTGGTTTTCCCTACTCCCTGCATTTAGGGTGGGGGCTACATAAGTTACATCGCTGTAATTCTCAGGTGATGCGCGACTCTGATTGTTTCGTGTTTTTTCTTTGTTTCGACAATTTGAGGCTCCTTCGTTCTACCATGCATACACAATTATACCACTCTAGACTGAATTGAAGGAACAAAAGCACGCAATACATTGTATAAGTATTCTGTGTATTTTCAACTCCTTCTTTTTACAGGAAAAATATACAAAAATAGACAATTAACAATGGTCATCACAACAGACATTCCAATACACATCTTACAGCATTATGCACAGCTTGTATCTTACAGATGACTCGTTTTTACTTTTCATTGAGAATAATTCAAATCATGTCAAAGGGTCCTTTAACATGCGCCTGTAGTTGGTTTACGGGGCTTGTATCAGAAATATTGATTGGAACGATAGGATGTCAGAAGACGCAAGATAAAGATCTAGATATATATGGGTGAAATCCCCGAAAGCCGTCATGGTTACGGGCAGGCTAGCTTTCGTGTACTCCAAGCTATCAGCTCTATCTGCGCCAATCCTCGAAGCACTATAAAATTGTCATACTCGCGGTCAGCTGCATTATTATTCAAGCTTACAATAGAACCTTTGATACAAAAATTACTGACTGATAGCTGGAAAAGTATGCTAGTGCCTGCTTGGTCGGGCGCTCAGACCTAATCCAAATACATAAAATATCAAACGTCGAATATATCCAGAATCTACTCACACATTAGGGTTTCACTTGGGGTTATTCGCATTTTGGTCGGTTCTGTTCTACTAGTATTTCGCAGTTCGGCTGTTACCAAGGAGGTTTTGAATATAAAACCTCCTTGCTGTTTCTTAGCCGTCCATAAACAATGGTGGGGACGCGGCACTGCCACACGACGCCATGTTTAACAATGCTTTGTTATGACCAATTGAGCTGCCATGTTTTAACAAGGTTCGCATGTTTATGTATGATCTAGTTTGTTGCTAATAAAGTTTATAAGTCGATTTTTACGACTTCTTTTTTCCTGTTCTAGAACAAAATAAAATAAAAGCAAGCTTAAAAAAAAAGAATGAACGCTCAGTCATGAATACACATTTTAATAAACAATGCAATGTAAAGCTTGACTATCATATACATCTGATGGAAAATTTGATAAAACTCTTGTCCATTCCATGGATAACAATTCAAATCATGCTAGATGAAACCTTGATTAGCCATAGATTTTGGCCTTTCGCTTTAACTATAACTGAAAATGTGTGCATGTGTAACAGCCCTTGGCATTAGTGTCCAACAACTAGTCACAGCAGTTTTAGATCATTTTTATCCTTTCCGTGTAATTCACACACCGTGGCTTATAATGCATGAATTAAAGCTTATTGTTATCTACCCGGCGTGGTGACACGCGAGTGTGCAAGACCTGGGATTCAACGCGCACGCGACTGTGCAGGAAATCGCAGGATTTTTCCGGTACGCACACGCCGGGCCCGGAAAGCTCTTCACACTTCCTGCCCACTCCAGTTTTAACGGACGTGCACAGGCTCGGAAAGAACCGGAAATCTGAGTTTTCACGCAGTGGTATTAGCAAGAAATTGTTAACCTTGCTTTAGCTCTTCCACCGCTTTCTCCGTCTTGCCTTTCTCTACCCATTGCCGCGGCGGGCGACGCCCTTACCGAACGCTTAGGAACAGGGGCATGCTTGTCACATATTTCAGTGAAAAGTGTCATAAGGCACTCCAAGGCATCATCCACATTGTCTTCATTGTGCACTAGGTGCCATGGTACGGACTATATATCCTGTAAAAATTGATCTCTGTTAAATCTTCTGTAGGAGCGTTTCAGTAGGATTTTCGTTTGTCCTTTAGGTACCTTTGTATTACGCGTTGTTAGTTGGAGGTTGTGGTCTGTACATCCTACAGGGATGGATTGTATGCTTGTGAGTTTGTCTGGTCGGTTGGAGAAAACCATGTCTATACATGAAGAGGTTGCATAACCACTGGCCGTCTTTACAATTCTATTTGCATTCTTAACCATTTGTACCAGATTCATTGTTGTTGTCTGTAGCTCTAGTCTGTCTAGAGTTGTTTTAGTTGCTAAGCAAGCATGCAAATTAGGTCTACATTTGCATAACTATCAATATACCTCTATTCTTCAGTTACAAATGTCACGTGTTTGAATCGTGGAATGCAGCGGGTTTATGAAAATTCATCATCAATCATGCAAATTTTAATCTGATTTGCATAATAACCATTTAATCACACCAAAATCATGATGATTCGTCAACCCCATATTGAGTTACAGTATTTTTTCTTTTATTATGGGAGACAGAGTAGCATTTTGCAGTAGTTCAGAAGAACATATTCCGGGATCTTGTTTTAAAAGCAATGAAATCAGACCTTCTTTTTGAGTTTCTGATAATTGTCCTTGGTCATACACAGTATTAAAACAATCTAACAATTGGGTGCCTTAACAAAGCAAAAAATGACTTGTAAACTTCCACAGTAATTCCATCGACCCCTGGAGATTTCCCATTTTCAAAATATGAGATTGCTTCCCAAAGATCTTTACTATTTATGACGCCTTCACAAATTTGAGACTGTTGAAAGGTTAGAGGTGGTATTTTTCTCTCGACAAAATAAGTGTTATACGCTTCCTCTTCCTTTAGACTCTTTGGATCTTCCTCAAAGCAGTAGAGAGAAGAATAAAATTTAACTTATTCGCGCAAGATGTCAGATGGATCGGTTAAATAATCTCCATCCTGTAGCACAATCTTTGAAACATTCTTTTCTGTTTGGTTACGCTTTAATACATTAAAGAAATATTTGGTGGGTTTTTCACCTAATTTCATCCATCTAGCCTGAGAATGTAACATAATCTTTTCACTATTTTCTTTGTAGAGGGTTTCTAGTGCCATCTGTTTTTGTTTCATTTCCTCTATCATGCAACTAGGGGAACTCAAGCTATCAATTTCCATTGGTAAATTTCAGGAGCATTTTTTTCTTCTTGTAAGATGCATATTTTATTCAATGACCCCTGAAATAATATCACATTATCGTTGCAGTCTACCATTTCTAGAATATGTCTTTGTATTTCCTAAAAAAACATTCATCGTCCTCGTTTGGCGCATAAATGTTCACAAGACAGCAACGAAAATTTCCACATTGTAGATCAAGTAATAGTATCTACCATCTTTGTATGCTTTGCTTTCATGTATTGCATAGACCTATGACAGACTATTTTTAAACATAATTAATACTCTGCAACTATTACTTTTCCCATGGCTAAAACAATTTGGCTTCCCCATTCCTCTAACCATTGATGTTCCTTTTCGGCAGTAGAGTGGGTTTCTTGTAGACAAATAACTGAGTGTGGCTTATCTTTTAAGAATGTAAATGTTTCCCTTCTATTTGCATTGTCTGCTAAACCATTCCAATTTAGACTGACAAAGGAAAGTTCATTTCTAGACATCATGTGATTTTTGTTTTGAATCTAGCTGATTGGGCCACCTGTTTCGTATGCAAATTGTGCAGAACAAAACAAAATTCCATACATGTTTTCTCAAGGAACAGTTGCAAATAACAACAAAGGTTAACAGAAATGAAATATAACAAAACTAAATGGTTCACAGAACCAGGAAACATAACATATATGAACGAGGTCAGGATCAGGTTAACCCCGAACATCGCGTGACCCGGCCGCACCATAAACAGGTATTCGGCTCCTGCATTCCATCATTACTACTTTGTAAACACAAATCAGCAGTGCATTCTTCAACATACAAAATAGACACAATTATGAGAGATCATCAACAGATGGTTCTCGAATACGATATCAAGGGAATTAATAGCAAATAATACAATATAACAAAATCTATGAAATAATTTTGCAGGGCCGTCCTTATATGTAAATCAAATAGTGAAAATAAGTCAATTACCACATATGATCGAAACAATAAGACCAAAAAAATAACATGGTAAGCCCTGCAAATAGATATAAATCAGAACACAAGAGTAGAGCAACATGGTACTAATAATAACGAACTTAGGGAAATTGAGAAAAACAAACATTTCCCATCCATCCATTCATTCGATCACGAACTACAATCCCTCAAAAATCAGTACAGAAAAAACCATTATGTACTGGGGGTAGTGACCACTTTATTCAAGACATTAAATTTGTTTTCACTACATCTAAGCTCTACCCAAAACTCGAAGGTTCCTTTTCTGTCTCGCCACAAAGAAGCGGTACTTCAGCCCTTTCCTGTACGCTTCTCTGACGTTATCCCTCCATTTTCATTTCTCCTGCAAGTCCGACATGGTCAAATCGTCCGTGAAATAATAACCCTTATGAGTTTCACACGCGCAACCTTCATGATACTGATCTTGTCCTGATAGCTATTGAGTTTGAACAGGATATGCTGAGGTGTTCCGTCGCCGTCACTCTTGCTCTTCGGCCCGTCAGGGTGCGCGCGTTCAATCTTAACTCGATCAAGACCAAACTTCTCGTGTAAGATCGTTCCCACCGTAGCCAGACAGTTTCCCCTTTCATTCCTTTCGTCCGATGATTCTTATGTTGTTCCGTCTTGAAAACCGCTCCAACTTGTTACTGTTGAGTTGCAGTTCTTGCACGAGCCCTTCAGTCGCCTGGAGTTTCTGCGTAATGTGTTTGTCTCCAAGCTTCGTTTCCAACTCCTCATTTTTCTTCTCTAGCTTCTTGAGACGACTCTCTAACAACAGAACACTTTTCTCGAGGTTGTCTTCATGGGATTTTACCTCAGACTGAAGCTCTCTCTGCCCATCCAGGATCTTCTTGAACTGGTCCCGCACAAATGACTCGAAGTCCTGAAGAAGAACAGCTGTATCTTCTTTCATGTAGGAGTTTTACTAGTAGATAGCAATTTTTATCGATCGTAGTAGACAGCATTTGTGCATTATTCTTATATCTATCATTTTCAATCCTTCCTTTGCATAGTCTTGAACCATAGTCTTAAAACACCAGATTAACATGCCTTAAGAAGCTATCCGGGGGAATAAGTGCACCAAAACTGTATACGTAAGAAAGTTGTGAAGCTACAAGGTTTTTGAGCAATGTTGATTTTCCTATAAGACTAAGGTTGCGTGAAGCCCAAGATGATAGAATATTTTTTATCTTACAGTGTCTTATACTCCATTTCACTTTTGCGTCAGAGGCACAGCATGCAGATTAAAAAAAAAAAATTCCTAAACATTTTGCTGTGGTGCACCATTTTAGCCCACTAGCTTGTTCAGAGCAGTGTCTCTATGGTCCTAGCCACATGACTACTGTGACTGCAATTAGTCATGCTATTTAGAGCAGATTAAGAGGTAATTAGCGCAAAGGACGACGGGAGAAACCGTCCCCGCTAATGAGGGGGGAGGGGGCATTTCCAGAGTGAGCGACGGGAGAAACCGTCGTCGGGAGCAATTGAGTACTCTCCAAGCAGAGGTTGAATGGGCAGATCGTCACCATTTTATCATATGCCGTTTTTTTGTCGCTAGCCCATTAGCGACAAAAAAAAAAAAACGGCATATGATAAAACGGTGACGATCTGTCCATTCAACCTCTGCTTTGATAGTACATTTGAGCGAAAACATGTACCGCGGCGGTTACCCAACATAAATACCGTAGCCTAAAGCCCGTGCATGTATCGCCCATTTTCCTCCCCATACATGCAAAAAGCGACTGTTCTAATGCAAAAATGGAGCATTCCAAAATAACTATTGTAAAATAGGACCATGTAATGACCATTGTAAATATCAGCGTGATCTAGGCTAACGTTTGTTGTATGTCTGCAATGTTGGTATTTGAATTAAATTGAACACCAGTCAGAAATGAATCTCTCCCAATTTGAAACCCAATGCATGGATGGGCTTTTCAAGGCACCCATGTTCATTCTCCTTCACAATGCAAAAATTAACTCCCAAAATCATCCCATGGCAAAACAATCTGCCTAAAAGTAAACTTTTGCAAAGTCATATTCCAGGCCCGAAACGGAACTTGTGTCCTCTATGAAAGAATAGATTACAGGAACTAATACCCATTATCATATTACCGCAAATAATCATAATACCGCTAAATCTAAAAAGCAATAGTTTTTTTAAGAGATCTACTGGTGCAGCAACAGCTCCGAGGTATGCACACGTCAGACATCAAGGTGTTTGATACACTCTAAAAAAGGCATCAATAACGAGGCATTCGAAGACGACGAGGTCAAATATTTTCGATCCCTTATCATGACATGCTGGCGCGTCGTGGGAAAAGCATATCATCACGTCATCGCACGTTGTTCGCTGGATTTGCATATAATAATCGCACGTGCTTCCAGCTCAAGACGATTATTTAAACAACAGGAAAATAAACTTTCTTTTACTGGCCTTCAACTCGTGTCAAAGTGTGATCTATCGTCAAAAACGGTTGTTTACTAGCCGTAACTGCAGTTGACCTGGCGCAAAAAAAATTATAGAGCGTTGCCATTTTTATTGTTTTCGCCCGAGACTAGCTCCTCCCCCGTATTGCGTAACAGGAAAACCCCCGCGAAAATCTCGGCGAAACCAATAGTTTGAAGGGGCGGGTTTAATTTCTACAAAGCACTGGGAAATGTTTTGTATCTATATGCATCACACTATATGCATGATATTCATAGATGAATTTTTCACCAAGAAACAACAGTATATAGTAGAATTTGGAACCCTTCTATTGTTCTGTCCCAAACCGCGGTTCAACCGATTTGCCCCCCCCCCCCTCCGCCGCAACTGGGGACTCCACGTCGATACCATTTGTCTTTGCATGGGAGACGAATATCTAGTAATAACGCTTTACTCAGGAACAAATAAATCTTCAGTAATAAACAGTCAGAGAAAATGTCTTTATTTGTATAGCACACTTGGAATTCTTCCATAATGCTTAGGTCACAATTGGAAAAAGGGGCCCTGCCGGGTAGTTCCCGGGCTTTCATTTGGCACTTCCGGGCGTGACCCCTACGTGGCCCCGTGGGGCACCCTGCGGCTACCGGGCTATTTTTGGGCCCGGCGGGGACCCGACAAAAATTTAATTCTGTCTTAAATTCTACCCGGGCCCCGCGGACAAAACGACGCGAGGTACCCCTCCGGTTGCCGGCAGTCCACCGGGACAAGTAATTATTTGTCTGTTTGTTTGTTTATTTGCACAACAAGAAAATCTATAATACATAATACGATAAACAATAGATAAAAACAGGTTTAGGAGGAGGAAAAACGTATATAGCTTAAAGTAGGCCCTCCTGGTCTATACTTCTCAAACTTGATTATGAAGAATACATAGAATACGATAATTATAGATAATGATAATCAAATAATTAGTAATATAGATTAAAGTCAGATAATAACTGAACATGTGACTATTACAGGGGGCTATGATGGGGTTTCATGCATGGCACTTTTAAACGCCAGAAAAAGGTTATTGTTTGTATATTTATTGATATCGTGGATATCTAGTATTTTGTTTCAGCGAGAAGTCAGAAGCAGTTGCTATCCTTGTGAATTTCTCTTGGAGAGTTATACGAGGATGTGTAGTTGTACGGCAATCGCATCCCCAAACAATGTTACAGTAAGTAAAATATGGGTATATAAGACTGTTGCATAATCTTTTGAGGGATGATGTATTCGATTTTCACAGTAACATCAATTGTTTCAGCAATTGTTTTCCTTATTGCAGAGATTGGGCTTTAGAGTTTAATTTTCCATCTATTATTACCCCCAAAACGTTAGTCTGTTTCTCTTGTCTATTAGGAACATTTTGGCCTTTATTATATCATAACGTTAACTTGGATTTTCACTTCAGAAATTTGTCTTTGTAGAATTTGTTTGTAACTTATTTGCTTCAAACCATATACTTTCCATATATCCTGGTTAGTCAGTTGTATCAGATAATCAAAGTTTTTCTGGGAAAGGGATATGTTGGTGTCATCGCCGAAGAGTATAGAATTAAGTATTATTATGTTTTGAAACAAACCAAGTGCACAGAGTAAATGTGTGTACTTCGTATACGACTCGGTCAAGTGTGTGACGTTACAAATCAGGTGAGCATAACTAAGGCGCAAACTTCGCATATCGTGTTTCTTTTTGAGCCCCAGTGCAGTTTTATATACCCCCGAGATATGAAGAGTGGCCGCCAGGAGCCTGCCTCATGCCCGACCGTCGTTCGCGGGGCCCTACAACTGCCCCACCTGGATGTGATAAGTACCCGGTACCCTGTCGGACCCCACAGGGGTCACTAGAAGACATCGTCAGATTAACTGACGGGTACCGACCAATGAATGTGACCAAATTTTACAAAAATGCCATAGAGTGCCTGCCGGAGAACCCCGGGACCCTTGCAGGGCAGCGTGAAGGAAACTTTTAATTGTTACCAAGACAGCCGGTACCCCTCGGAAGTCAGAGCCCGGCCGGGGCTACATCCCCGACGGGCACCGGCACAATTGCGACCTAATCATAACTAGGTCGAGTATTGCCGCCGCCGGTCCTCACGAGAGAGCTCCTGATTCATGCCCAGCGGCATAGTAGACCTACCGTGTCAACTATAACCCTCAAGATATCAATTACGAGAGGTTGAGGGGACGCCGGACTAGTTGCGATCTTAACGATCTTGATTTTTGGGTAAGACCAACAATTAATACGACCGTCACACTAGCAATGAAGCCACCACTAGGTAAATTGAACCATAGTAGAACGTCAGACGTAAGTTTTACGTCATAGCGGTTGTGACGGGCTACAGTGGCAAAGGTAAGCTATAACATCGACATGTAAGCGGGAAAAAAATTAGCTTCTCCTTTGCTAAATTAGTATCACTTTAGAAATTGCGGTAAACGTGGCGGTATAATGGTAATTGATATAAAGGACCATTCAGGAAACATCTCTATTAAAAAAAAAAGAACATTTGTGTAATCACCCCTGTCCGAAATCAAATTCAAAACGCCCCCCCCCCCCCTTCAACTAATACGCGCTATTGGCAAGACAACTATGCTGTCAACCAGGTTGTGTGGTTTACGTTCACTTGGTAATTGTGAGAGCAAATCTACTCGCGAAATTACAGACAGTCGAGCGCCGCCACGTATACGTAACTTTAGCTTAATTACCATAGACTTGAGTGTTGTACAGCCGCTGAAGTATTGTTTGTCTATACTGATACATTGTGTAGACCCTACTCAAGCTATTTTACGCATTTTCAGTGACACAATTCATTGAATACAGTACGTCCGCCGCCAGCACGTGCTCATATATTTTTGACCGTGTTTACACCGCCGTGGACATAGCTTTACCGACTAACATCGACACTTCGCCAGTTCACCAAAATACCTCAGCTCAGTGTGCACTCGTTCAAACCTTACTGCAGTTGAATGCCATGCAAAGCTACCAGTCGTTTTGGCTCAGGGACGACCGAGATGAATCGTTTGAAGACTTGACAGGAGGAGAGGAAGAAGAAGAAGAAACATGAGAGAAAATAATATGTACACTGTACCGCCAACAGAATGGGCGATACATAATAAAAGCCCCTTCATCATCGGGTGCCCAAACTGACCAATCAGATCTTCACTAATACTAAACATCGCGCGCGTATTGGCTGCCGACGCATGCCACTTCCCAACAGCATGTTATGGTACAGTAAACGCCACGGCTTGCTTTCACACTGAAAAATATCCGTAAATTTGAAGTAGTGTCTGCAAAAAAAATAATGGGGTCATCTAGGTAAATATCCAATGCACAACTACACCAAATTTCAGGTCCTTTGGTTTAAACACGCAGGCACTGGAGGCCTAAATGTACGATTTTGGTCAGAAAAACCTCAATAAAATCAGTTTGAAGGCATTTATGAAAAAAAAATAAAATAAAAAACACCTAGAGGTATGCACTCACTCTACTTGCATACCAAATTTCAGATTATTTGGCCAAGAGACGACCGAGATGAATCAATTTGAAGATTTGACAGAAGAAAGAAACATCACGAAAACAATATGTACAGCCCATACCTAGTATGGGCGATACACAACCAACTTGTTCCAATAATTTATCTTGATAAGTTATTATGGAACCGTCAAGTGCGCTAAAGGCTTGTAAATACACTGTGTGTGGCACGTGCCTTCGATGAATGAGAAAGTAAAGCAGTACCATTTCCTCAAATACCCACCAAGTGCCCTATCGTTTGAATGTAAAGTTTGAAAATTCCGATAAAGAGATTGAATTTTAGAAGGGTGCAATTCGTCTATAATGCTTTAAGTATAGGGTGGGGGGGGCGTAACTTTGGTCAGCTATTACTTCGTAACCATGAATGAGAAAGTAAAGCGGTATCATTTCCTCAAATACCCACCAAGTGCCCTATCGTTTGAATGTAAAGTTTGAAAATGCCGATAAAGAGATTGAATTTTAGAAGGGTGCAATTCGTCTATAATGCTTTAAGTATAGGGTGGGGGGGGGCGTAACTTTGGTCAGCTATTACTTCGTAACCATGAATGAGAAAGTAAAGCAGTATCATTTCCTCAAATACCCACCAAGTGCCCTATCGTTTGAATGTAAAGTTTGAAAATTCCGATAAAGAGATTGAATTTTAGAAGGATGGAATTCGTCTGTAATGCTTTAAGTATAGGGTGTGGGGGGTAACTTTGGTCAGCTATTACTTCGTAACCATGAACGAGAAAGTAACGTAGTATATTATTTCCTCAAATACCCACCAAGTGCCCTATCGTTTGAATGTAAAGTTTGTAAATTCCGATAAAGAGATTGAATTTTAGAAGGATGCAATTCATCTGTAATGCTTTAAGTATAGGGTGTGTGGGGGGTAACTTTGGTCAGCTATTACTTCGTAACCATGAATGAGAAATTAAAGTAGTAGTATTTCCTCAAATACCCACCAAGTGCCCTATCGTTTGAATGTAAAGTTTGAAAATTCCGATAAAGAGATTGAATTCTAGAATGATGCAATTCGCCTATAATGCTTTAAGTATAGGGTAGGGGGGGAACTTTGGTCAGCTATTACTTCGTAACCATGAATGAGAAAGTATAATAGTATCATTTCCTCAAATACCCACCAAGTGCCCTATCGTTTGAATGTAAAGTTTGAAAATTCCGATAAAGAGATTGAATTTTAGAAGGATGCAATTCGTCTGTAATGCTTTAAGTACAGGATGGGGGGGCGTAACTTTGGTCAGCTATTACTTCGTAACCATGAATGAGAAAGTAAAACAGTATCGTTTTCTCAAATACCCAACAAGTGCCCTATCGTTTGAATGTAAAGTTTGTAAATTCCGATAAAGAGATTGAATTTTAGAAGGATGCAATTCGTCTGTAATGCTTTAAGTATAGGGTGTGGGGGGGGGGTAACTTTGGTCAGCTATTACTTCGTAACCATGAATGAGAAAGTAACGTAGTATATTATTTTCTCAAATTCCCACCAAGTGCCCTATCGTTTGAATGTAAAGTTTGAAAATTCGATAAAGAGATTGAATTTTAGAAGGGTGCAATTCGTCTACAATGCTTTAAATATAGGGTGGGGGGGAGTAACTTTGGTCAGTTATTACTTCGTAACCATGAATGAGAAAGTAAAGCAGTATCATTTCCTCAAATACCCACCAAGTGCCCTATCGTTTGAATGTAAAGTTTGAAAATTCCGATAATGAGATTGAATTTTAGAAGGGTGCAATTCGTCAATAATGCTTTAAGTATGGGGTGGGGGGTATCTTTGGTCAGCTATTACTTCGTAACCATGAATGAGAAATTAAAGCAGTATCATTTCCTCAAATACCCACCAAGTGCCCTATCGTTTGAATGTAAAGTTTGAAAATTCCGATAAAGAGATTGAATTTTAGAAGGGTGCAATTCGTCTATAATGCTTTAAATATAGGGTGGGGGGGAGGAACTTTGGTCAGCTATTACTTCGTAACCATGAATGAGAAAGTAAAATAGTAATATTTCCTCAAATACCCACCAAGTGCCCTATCGTTTGAATGTAAAGTTTGAAAATGCCGATAAAGAGATTGAATTTTAGAAGGGTGCAATTCGTCTATAATGCTTTAAGTATAGGGTGGGGGGGAGGAACTTTGGTCAGCTATTACTTCGTAACCATGAATGAGAAAGTAAAATAGTGATATTTCCTCAAATACCCACCAAGTGCCCTATCGTTTGAATGTAAAGTTTGAAAATTCCGATAAAGAGATTGAATTTTAGAAGGGTGCAATTCGCCTATAATGCTTTAAATATAGGGAGGGGGGGAAACTTTGGTCAGCTATTACTTCGTAACAATGAATGAGAAAGTAAAGCAGTATCATTTCCTCAAATACCCACCAAGTGCCCTATCGTTTGAATGTAAAGTTTGAAAATTCCGATAAAGAGATTGAATTTTAGAAGGATGCAATTCGTCTGTAATGCTTTAAGTATAGGGTGTGGGGGGGTAACTTTGGTCAACTATTACTTCGTAACCATGAATGAGAAAGTAACGTAGTATATTATTTCCTCAAATACCCACCAAGTGCCCTATCGTTTGAATGTAAAGTTTGAAAATTCCGATAAAGAGATTGAATTTTAGAAGGATGCAATTCGCCTATAATGCTTTAAGTATAGGCTGGGGGGGGGGAACTTTGGTCAGCTATTACTTCGTAACCATGAATGAGAAAGTAAAGCAGTATCATTTCCTCAAATACCCACCAAGTGCCCTATCGTTTGAATGTAAAGTTTGAAAATTCCGATAAAGAGATTGGATTTTAGAAGGATGCAATTCGTCTGTAATGCTTTAAGTATAGGATGGGGGGGCGTAACTTTGGTCAGCTATTACTTCGTAACCATGAATGAGAAAGTAAAACAGTATCGTTTCCTCAAATACCCACCAAGTGCCCTATCGTTTGAATGTAAAGTTTGAAAATTCCGATAAAGAGATTGAATTTTAGAAGGGTACAATTCGTCTATAATGCTTTAAGTATGGGATGGCGGGGGGGGGGGCGTAACTTTGGTCAGCTATTACTTCGTAACCATGAATGAGAAAGTAAAGTAGTATCATTTCCTCAAATACCCACCAAGTGTCCTATCGTTTGAATGTAAAGTTTGAAAATGCCGATAAAGAGATTGAATTTTAGAAGGGTGCAATTCGTCTATAATGCTTTAAGTATAGGGTGGGCGGGGGGCGTAACTTTGGTCAGCTATTACTTCGTAACAATAAATGAGAAATTAAAGCAGTATCATTTCCTCAAATACCCACCAAGCGCCCTCTCGTTTGAATGTAAAGTTTTAAAATTCCGATAAAGAGATTGAATTTTAGAAGGATGCAATTCGTCTGTAATGCTTTAAGTATAGGGTGGGGGGGCGTAACTTTGGTCAGCTATTACTTCGTAACCATGAATGAGAAAGTAAAACAGTATCGTTTCCTCAAATACCAACCAAGTGCCCTATCGTTTGAATGTAAAGTTTGAAATTCCGATAAAAAGATTGAATTTTAGAAGGGTGCAATTCGTCTATAATGTTTTAATTATGGGGTGGGGGGCGCAACTTTGGTCAGCTATTACTTCGTAACCATGAATGAGAAAGTAAAGTAGTATCATTTCCTCAAATACCAACCACGTGCCCTGTCGTTTGAATGTAAAGTTTGAAAATGCCGATAAAGAGATTGAATTTTAGAAGGGTGCAATTCGTCTATAATGCTTTAAGTATAGGGTAGGGGGGAGGATCTTTGGTCAGCTATTACTTCGTAACAATGAATGAGAAAGTAAAATAGTAGTATTTCCTCAAATACCCACCAAGTGCCCTATCGTTTGAATGTAAAGTTTGAAAATTCCGATAAAGAGATTGAATTTTAGAAGGGTGCAATTCGCCTATAATGCTTCAAGTATAGGGTGGGATGGGGGAACTTTGGCCAGCTATTACTTCGTAACCATGAATGAGAAAGTAAAGCAGTATCATTTCCTCAAATACCCACCAAGTGCCCTATCGTTTGAATGTAAAGTTTTAAAATTCCGATAAAGAGATTGAATTTTAGAAGGATGCAATTCGTCTGTAATGCTTTAAGTATAGGGTGGGGGGGCGTAACTTTGGTCAGCTATTACTTCGTAACCATGAATGAGAAAGTAAAACAGTATCGTTTCCTCAAATACCAACCAAGTGCCCTATCGTTTGAATGTAAAGTTTGAAAATTCCGATAAAGAGATTGAATTTTAGAAGGGTGCAATTCGCCTATAATGCTTCAAGTATAGGGTGGGATGGGGGAACTTTGGTCAGCTATTACTTCGTAACCATGAATGAGAAAGTAAAGCAGTATCATTTCCTCAAATACCCACCAAGTGCCCTATCGTTTGAATGTAAAGTTTGAAAATTCCGATAAAGAGATTGAATTTTAGAAGGATGCAATTCGTCTATAATGCTTTAAGTATAGGGTGTGGGGGCGTAACTTTGGTCAGCTATTACTTCGTAACCATGAATGAGAAAGTAAAACAGTATCGTTTCCTCAAATACAAACCAAGTGCCCTATCGTTTGAATGTAAAGTTTGAAAATTCCGATAAAGAGATTGAATTTTAGAAGGGTGCAATTCGTCTATAATGCTTTAAGTATGGAGTGGGGGGCGTAACTTTGGTCAGCTATTACTTCGTAACCATGAATGAGAAAGTAAAGTAGTATCATTTCCTCAAATACCCACCAAGTGCCCTATCGTTTGAATGTAATGTTTGAAAATTCCGATAAAGAGATTGAATTTTAGAAGGATGCAATTCGTCTGTAATGCTTTAAGTACAGGGTGTGGGGGGGGGTAACTTTGGTCAGTTATTACTTCGTAACCATGAATGAGAAAGTAAAGTAGTATCATTTCCTCAAATACCCACCAAGTGCCCTATCGTTTGAATGTAAAGTTTGAAAATTCCGATAAAGAGATTGAATTTTAGAAGGGTGCAATTCGTCTATAATGCTTTAAGTATGGGTGGGGGGGAGTAACTTTGGTCAGCTATTACCTCGTCACCATGAATGAGAAAGTAAAGCAGTATCATTTCCTCAAATACCCACCAAGTGCCCTATCGTTTGAATGTAAAGTTTGAAAATTCCGATAAAAGGATTGAATTTTAGAAGGGTGCAATTCGTCTATAATGCTTTAAGTATGGGATGGCGGGGGGGGGGGCGTAACTTTGGTCAGCTATTACTTCGTAACCATGAATGGGAAAGTAAAGTAGTATCATTTTCTCAAATACCCACCAAGTGCCCTATCGTTTGAATGTAAAGTTTGAAAATTCCGATAAAGAGATTGAATTTTAGAAGGGTGCAATTTGTCTATAATGCTTTAAGTATAGGGTGGGGGGGAGTAACTTTGGTCAGCTATTACCTCGTAACCATGAATGAGAAAGTAAAGCAGTATCATTTCCTCAAATACCCACCAAGTGCCCTATCGTTTGAATGTAAAGTTTGAAAATTCCGATAAAGAGATTGAATTTTAGAAGGGTGCAATTCGTCCATAATGATTTAAGTATGGGATGGCGGGGGGGGGGGCGTAACTTTGGTCAGCTATTACTTCGTAACCATGAATGGGAAAGTAAAGTAGTATCATTTTCTCAAATACCCACCAAGTGCCCTATCGTTTGAATGTAAAGTTTGAAAATTCCGATAAAGAGATTGAATTTTAGAAGGGTGCAATTCGTCTATAATGCTTTAAGTATAGGGTGGGGGGGAGGAACTTTGGTCAGCTATTACTTCGTAACTATGAATTAGAAAGTAAAGCAGTATCATTTCCTCAAATACCCACCAAGTGGCCTATCGTTTGAATGTAAAGTTCGAAAATTCCCATCAAGGGATTGAATTTTAGAAGGGTGCAATTCGTCTGTAATGCTTTAAGTATGGGGTGGGGGGGGGGGCGTAACTTTGGTCAGCTATTACTTCGTAACCATGAATGAGAAAGTAAAGTAGTATCATTTCCTCAAATACCCACCAAGTGCCCTATCGTTTGAATGTAAAGTTTGAAAATTCCGAAAAAGAGAGTGAATTTTAGAAGGATGCAATTCGTCTTCAATGCTTTAAGTATAGGGTGGGGGTAACTTTGGTCAGCTATTACTTCGTAACCATGAATGAGAAAGTAAAGCAGTATCATTTCCTCAAATACCCACCAAGTGCCCTATCGTTTGAATGTAAAGTTTGAAAATTCCGATAAAGAGATTGAATTTTAGAAGGGTGCAATTCGTCTGTAATGCTTTAAGTATAGGTTGGGGGGGCGTAACTCTGGTCAGCTATTACTTCGTAACCATGAATGAGAAATTAAAGTAGTATCATTTCCTCAAATACCCACCAAGTGCCCTATCGTTTGAATGTTAAGTTTGAAAATTCCAATAAAGAGATTGAATTTTAGAAGGGTGCAATTTGTCTATAATTCTTTAAGTATGGGTAGGGGAGGGCGTAACTTTGGTCAGCTATTACTTCGTAACAATGAATGAGAAATTAAAGCAGTATCATTTCCTCAAATACCCACCAAGTGCCCTATCGTTTGAATGTAAAGTTTGAAAATTCCGATAAAGAGATTGAATTTTAGAAGGATGCAATTCGTCTGTAATGCTTTAAGTATAGGGTGGGGGGGCGTAACTTTGGTCAGCTATTACTTCGTAACCATGAATGAGAAAGTAAAACAGTATCGTTTCCTCAAATACCCATCAAGTGCCCTATCGTTTGAATGTAAAGTTTGAAAATTCCTATAAAGAGATTGAATTTTAGAAGGGTGCAATTCGTCTATAATGCTTTCAGTATAGGGTGTGGGGGGCGTAACTTTGGTCAGCTGTTATTCGTAACCATGAATGAGAAAGTAAAGTAGTATCATTTCCTCAAATACCCACCAAGTGCCCTATGGTTTGAATGTAAAGTTTGAAAATTCCGATAAAGAGATTGAATTTTAGAAGGGTGCAATTCGTCTATAATGCTTTAAGTATGGGGTAGGGGGGGGGGGGCGTAACTTTTGTCAGCTATTACTTCGTAACCACGAATGAGAAAGTAAAGTAGTATCATTTCCTCAAATACCCACCAAGTGCTCTATCGTTTGAATGTAAAGTTTCAAAATTCCGATAAAGAGATTGAATTTTAGAAGGGTGCAATTCGTCTATAATGCTTTAAGTATCGGGTGGGGGGGCGTAACTTTGGTAAGCTATTACTTCGTAACCATGAATGAGAAATTAAAGCAGTATCATTTCCTCAAATACCCACCAAGTGCCCTATCGTTTGAATTTAAGGTTTGAAAATTCCGATAAAGAGATTGAATTTTAGAAGGGTGCAATTCGTCTATAATGTTTTTAGTATCGGGTGGGGGGTAACTTTGGTCAGCTATTACTTCGTAACCAGGAATTAGAAAGTAAAGTAGTATCATTTCCACAAATACCCACCAAGTGCCCTATCGTTTGAATGTAAAGTTTGAAAATTCCGATAAAGAGATTGAATTTTAGAAGGGTGTAATTCGTCTATAATGTTTTAAGTATAGGGTGTGGGGGGGAGTAACTTTGGTCAGCTATTACTTCGTAACCATGAATGAGAAAGTAAAGTAGTATCATTTCCTCAAATACCCACCAAGTGCCCTATCGTTTGAATGTAAAGTTTGAAAATTCCGATAAAGAGATTGAATTTTAGAAGGGTGCAATTCGTCTATAATGCTTTAAGTATGGGGTGGGGGGCGTAACTTTGGTCAGCTATTACTTCGTAACCATGAATGAGAAATTAAAGCAGTATCATTTCCTCAAATACCCACCAAGTGCCCTATCGTTTGAATGTAAAGTTTGAAAATTCCGATAAAGAGATTGAATTTTAAAAGGGAGCAATTCGTCTATAATGCGTTAGGTATGGGGTGGGGGGCGTAACTTTGGTCAGCTATTACTTCGTAACCATGAATGAGAAAGTAAAGTAGTATCATTTCCTCAAATACCCACCAAGTGCCCTATCGTTTGAATGTAAAGTTTGAAAATTCCGATAAAGAGATTGAATTTTAGAAGGGTGCAATTCATCTATAATGCTTTAAGTATAGGGTGTGGGGGTAACTTTTGTCAGCTATTACTTCGTAACCATGAATGAGAAATTAAAGTAGTATCATTTCCTCAAATACCCACCAAGTGTCCTATCGTTTGAATGTAAAGTTTGAAAATTCCGATAAAGAGATTGAATTTTAGAAGGGTGCAATTCGTCTGTAATGCTTTAAGTATGGGGTGGGGGGGGGGTAACTTTGGTCAGCTATTTCTTCGTAACCATGAATGAGAAATTAAAGCAGTATCATTTCCTCAAATACCCACCAAGTGCCCTATCGTTTGAATGTAAAGTTTGAAAATTCCGATAAAGAGATTGAATTTAAGAAGGGTGCAATTCGTCCATAATGCTTTAAGTATGGGGGGGGGGCGTAACTTTGGTCAGCTATTACTTCCTACCCATGAATGAGAAATTAAAGCAGTATCATTTCCTCAAATACCCACCAAGTGCCCTATCGTTTGAATGTAAAGTTTGAAAATTCCGATAAAGAGATTGAATTTTAGAAGGGTGCAATTCGTCTATAATGCTTTAAGTATAGGGTGGGGGGGGGCGTAACTTTGGTCAGCTATTACTTCGTAACCATGTATGAGAAATTAAAGCAGTATCATTTCCTCAAATACCCACCAAGTGCCCTATCGTTTGAATGTAAAGTTTTAAAATTCCGATAAAGAGATTGAATTTTAAAAGGGAGCAATTCGTCTATAATGCGTTAGGTATGGGGTGGGGGGGGCGTAACTTTGGTTAGCTATTACTTCGTAACCATGAATGAGAAAGTAAATTAGTATCATTTCCTCAAATACCCACCAAGTGCCCTATCGTTTGAATGTAAAGTTTGAAAATTCCGATAAAGAGATTGAATTTTAAAAGGGAGCAATTCGTCTATAATGCGTTAGGTATGGGGTGGGGGGCGTAACTTTGGTCAGCTATTACTTCGTAACCATGAATGAGAAATTAAAGTAGTATCATTTCCTCAAATACCCACCAAGTGCCCTATCGTTTGAATGTAAAGTTTGAAAATTTCGATAAAGAGATTGAATTTTAGAAGGGTGCAATTCGTCTGTAATGCTTTAAGTATAGGCTGGGGGGGTAACTTTTGTCAGCTATTACTTCGTAACCATGAATGATAAATTAAAGCAGTATCATTTCCTCAAATACCCACCAAGTGCCCTATCGTTTGAATGTAAAGTTTGAAAATTCCAATATAGAGATTGAATTTTAGAAGGGTGCAATTCGTCCATAATGCTTTAAGTATGGGGTGGGGGGGGCGTAACTTTGGTCAGCTATTACTTCGTACCCATGAATGTGAAATTAAAGCAGTATCATTTCCTCAAATGCCCACCAAGTGCCCTATCGTTTGAATGTAAAGTTTGAAAATTCCGATAAAGAGATTGAATTTTAGAAGGATGCAATTCGTCTATAATGCTTTAAGTATGGGGTTGGGGGGGGGGCGTAACTTTGGTCAGCTATTACTTCGTAACCATGAATGAGAAAGTAAAGTAGTATCATTTCCTCAAATACCCACCAAGTGCCCTATCGTTTGAATGTAAAGTTTGAAAATTTCGATAAAGAAATTGAATTTTAGAAGGGTGCAATTCGTCTGTAATGCTTTAAGTATAGGGTGGGGGGGGTAACTTTTGTCAGCTATTACTTCGTAACCATGAATGAGAAATTAAAGCAGTATCATTTCCTCAAATACCCACCAAGTGCCCTATCGTTTGAATGTAAAGTTTGAAAATTCCGATAAAGAGATTGAATTTTAGAAGGGTGCAATTCGTCTGTAATGCTTTAAGTATGGGGGGGGGGCGTAACTTTGGTTAGCTATTACTTCGTACCCATGAATGAGAAATTAAAGCAGAATCATTTCCTCAAATACCCACCAAGTGCCCTATCGTTTGAATGTAAAGTTTGAAAATTCCGATAAAGAGATTGAATTTTAGAAGGGTGCAATTCGTCTATAATGCTTTAAGTATCGGGTGGGGGGGGGGCGTAACTTTGGTCAGCTATTACTTCGTAACCATGAATGAGAAATTAAAGCAGTATCATTTCCTCAAATACCCACCAAGTGCCCTATCGTTTCGATGTAAAGTTTAAAAATTCCGATAAAGAGATTGAATTTTAAAAGGGAGCAATTCGTCTATAATGCGTTAGGTATGGGGTGGGGGGGCGTAACTTTGGTTAGCTATTACTTCGTAACCATGAATGAGAAAGTAAAGTAGTATCATTTCCTCAAATACCCACCAAGTGCCCTATCGTTTGAATGTAAAGTTTGAAAATTCCGATAAAGAGATTGAATTTTAGAAGGGTGCAATTCGTCTATAATGCTTTAAGTATAGGGTGTGGGGGTAACTTTTGTCAGCTATTACTTCGTAACCATGAATGAGAAATTAAAGTAGTATCATTTCCTCAAATACCCACCAAGTGCCCTATCGTTTGAATGTAAAGTTTGAAAATTTCGATAAAGAGATTGAATTTTAGAAGGGTGCAATTCGTCTGTAATGCTTTAAGTATGGGGTGGGGGGGGTAACTTTTGTCAGCTATTACTTCGTAACCATGAATGAGAAATTAAAGCAGTATCATTTCCTCAAATACCCACCAAGTGCCCTATCGTTTGAATGTAAAGTTTGAAAATTCCAATATATTAATTGAATTTTAGAAGGGTGCAATTCGTCCATAATGCTTTAAGTATGGGGTGGGGGGGGCGTAACTTTGGTCAGCTATTACTTCGTACCCATGAATGTGAAATTAAAGCAGTATCATTTCCTCAAATGCCCACCAAGTGCCCTATCGTTTGAATGTAAAGTTTGAAAATTCCGATAAAGAGATTGAATTTTAGAAGGATGCAATTCGTCTATAATGCTTTAAGTATGGGGTTGGGGGGGGGGCGTAACTTTGGTCAGCTATTACTTCGTAACCATGAATGAGAAAGTAAAGTAGTATCATTTCCTCAAATACCCACCAAGTGCCCTATCGTTTGAATGTAAAGTTTGAAAATTTCGATAAAGAGATTGAATTTTAGAAGGGTGCAATTCGTCTGTAATGCTTTAAGTATAGGGTGGGGGGGGGTAACTTTTGTCAGCTATTACTTCGTAACCATGAATGAGAAATTAAAGCAGTATCATTTCCTCAAATACCCACCAAGTGCCCTATCGTTTGAATGTAAAGTTTGAAAATTCCGATAAAGAGATTGAATTTTAGAAGGGTGCAATTCGTCTGTAATGCTTTAAGTATGGGGGGGGGGCGTAACTTTGGTTAGCTATTACTTCGTACCCATGAATGAGAAATTAAAGCAGAATCATTTCCTCAAATACCCACCAAGTGCCCTATCGTTTGAATGTAAAGTTTGAAAATTCCGATAAAGAGATTGAATTTTAGAAGGGTGCAATTCGTCTATAATGCTTTAAGTATCGGGTGGGGGGGGGGCGTAACTTTGGTCAGCTATTACTTCGTAACCATGAATGAGAAATTAAAGCAGTATCATTTCCTCAAATACCCACCAAGTGCCCTATCGTTTCGATGTAAAGTTTAAAAATTCCGATAAAGAGATTGAATTTTAAAAGGGAGCAATTCGTCTATAATGCGTTAGGTATGTGGTGGGGGGGCGTATCTTTGGTTAGCTATTACTTCGTAACCATGAATGAGAAAGTAAAGTAGTATCATTTCCTCAAATACCCACCAAGTGCCCTATTGTTTGAATGTAAAGTTTGAAAATTCCGATAAAGAGATTGAATTTAAGAAGGGTGCAATTCGTCTATAATGCTTTAAGTATAGGGTGTGGGGGTAACTTTTGTCAGCTATTACTTCGTAACCATGAATGAGAAAGTAAAGTAGTATCATTTCCTCAAATACCCACCAAGTGCCCTATCGTTTGAATGTAAAGTTTGAAAATTCCGATAAAGAGATTGAATTTTAGAAGGGTGCCATTCGTCTGTAATGCTTTAAGTATGGGGTGGGGGGGGTAACTTTGGTCAGCTATTACTTCGTAACCATGAATGAGAAATTAAAGCAGTATCATTTCCTCAAATACCCACCAAGTGCCCTATCGTTTGAATGTAAAGTTTGAAAATTCCGATAAAGAGATTGAATTTAAGAAGGGTGCAATTCGTCCATAATGCTTTAAGTATGGGGGGGGGGGGCGTAACTTTGGTCAGCTATTACTTCGTACCCATGAATGAGAAATTAAAGCAGTATCATTTCCTCAAATACCCACCAAGTGCCCTATCGTTTGAATGTAAAGTTTGAAAATTCCGATAAAGAGATTGAATTTTAGAAGGGTGCAATTCGTCTATAATGCTTTAAGTATCGGGTGGGGGGGGGGGCGTAACTTTGGTCAGCTATTACTTCGTAACCATGAATGAGAAATTAAAGCAGTATCATTTCCTCAAATACCCACCAAGTGCCCTATCGTTTGAATGTAAAGTTTTAAAATTCCGATAAAGAGATTGAATTTTAAAAGGGTGCAATTTGTCTATAATGCGTTAGGTATGGGGTGGGGGGGCGTAACTTTGGTTAGCTATTACTTCGTAACCATGAATGAGAAAGTAAAGTAGTATCATTTCCACAAATACCCACCAAGTGCCCTATCGTTTGAATGTAAAGTTTTAAAATTCCGATAAAGAGATTGAATTTTAGAAGGGTGCAATTCGTCTATAATGCTTTAAGTATAGGGTGTGGGGGTAACTTTTGTCAGCTATTACTTCGTAACCATGAATGAGAAATTAAAGTAGTATCATTTCCTCAAATACCCACCAAGTGCCCTATCGTTTGAATGTAAAGTTTGAAAATTTCGATAAAGAGATTGAATTTTAGAAGGGTGCAATTCGTCTGTAATGCTTTAAGTATAGGGTGGGGGGGTAACTTTTGTCAGCTATTACTTCGTAACCATGAATGAGAAATTAAAGCAGTATCATTTCCTCAAATACCCACCAAGTGCCCTATCGTTTGAATGTAAAGTTTGAAAATTCCAATATAGAGATTGAATTTTAGAAGGGTGCAATTCGTCCATAATGCTTTAAGTATGGGGTGGGGGGGGCGTAACTTTGGTCAGCTATTACTTCGTACCCATGAATGTGAAATTAAAGCAGTATCATTTCCTCAAATGCCCACCAAGTGCCCTATCGTTTGAATGTAAAGTTTGAAAATTCCGATAAAGAGATTGAATTTTAGAAGGATGCAATTCGTCTATAATGCTTTAAGTATGGGGTTGGGGGGGGGGCGTAACTTTGGTCAGCTATTACTTCGTAACCATGAATGAGAAAGTCAAGTAGTATCATTTCCTCAAATACCCACCAAGTGCTCTATCGTTTGAATGTAAAGTTTGAAAATTCCGATAAAGAGACTGAATTTTAGAAGGGTGCAATTCGTCTATAATGCTTTAAGTATCGGGTGGGGGGGCGTAACTTTGGTTAGCTTTTACTTCGTAACCATGAATGAGAAATTAAAGCAGTATCATTTCCTCAAATACCCACCAAGTGCCCTATCGTTTCAAGGTAAAGTTTAAAAATTCCGATAAAGAGATTGAATTTTAAAAGGGAGCAATTCGTCTATAATGCGTTAGGTATGGGGTGGGGGGGCGTAACTTTGGTTAGCTATTACTTCGTAACCATGAATGAGAAAGTAAAACAGTATCATTTCCTCAAATACCCACCAAGTGCCCTATCGTTTGAATGTAAAGTTTGAAAATTCCGATAAAGAGATTGAATTTTAGAAGGGTGCAATTCGTCTATAATGCTTTAAGTATAGGGTGTGGGGGTAACTTTTGTCAGCTATTACGTCGTAACCATGAATGAGAAAGTAAAGTAGTATCATTTCCTCAAATACCCACCAAGTGCCCTATCGTTTGAATGTAAAGTTTGAAAATTTCGATAAAGAGATTGAATTTTAGAAGGGTGCAATTCGTCTGTAATGCTTTAAGTATAGGGTGGGGGGGGTAACTTTTGTCAGCTATTACTTCGTAACCATGAATGAGAAATTAAAGCAGTATCATTTCCTCAAATACCCACCAAGTGCCCTATCGTTTGAATGTAAAGTTTGAAAATTCCAATAAAGAGATTGAATTTTAGAAGGGTGCAATTCGTCCATAATGCTTTAAGTATGGGGGGGGGGCGTAACTTTGGTCAGCTATTACTTCGTACCCATGAATGAGAAATTAAAGCAGTATCATTTCCTCAAATACCCACCAAGTGCCCAATCGTTTGAATGTAAAGTTTGAAAATTCCGATAAAGAGATTGAATTTTAGAAGGGTGCAATTCGTCTATAATGCTTTAAGTATCGGGTGGGGGGGGGGGCGTAACTTTGGTCAGCTATTACTTCGTAACCATGAATGAGAAATTAAAGCAGTATCATTTCCTCAAATACCCACCAAGTGCCCTATCGTTTCGATGTAAAGTTTAAAAATTCCGATAAAGAGATTGAATTTTAAAAGGGAGCAATTCGTCTATAATGCGTTAGGTATAGGGTGGGGGGGCGTAACTTTGGTTAGCTATTACTTCGTAACCATGAATGAGAAAGTAAAGTAGTATCATTTCCTCAAATACCCACCAAGTGCCCTATCGTTTGAATGTAAAGTTTGAAAATTCCGATAAAGAGATTGAATTTTAGAAGGGTGCAATTCGTCCATAATGCTTTAAGTATAGGGTGTGGGGGTAACTTTTGTCAGCTATTACTTCGTAACCATGAATGAGAAATTAAAGTAGTATCATTTCCTCAAATACCCACCAAGTGCTCTATCGTTTGAATGTAAAGTTTGAAAATTTCGATAAAGAGATTGAATTTTAGAAGGGTGCAATTCGTCTGTAATGCTTTAAGTATAGGGTGGGGGGGGTAACTTTTGTCAGCTATTACTTCGTAACCATGAATGAGAAATTAAAGCAGTATCATTTCCTCAAATACCCACCAAGTGCCCTATCGTTTGAATGTAAAGTTTGAAAATTCCAATAAAGAGATTGAATTTTAGAAGGGTGCAATTCGTCTATAATGCTTTAAGTATGGGGTGGTGGGTGTAACTTTGGTCAGCTATTACTTCGTAACCATGAATGAGAAAGTAAAGTAGTATCATTTTCTCAAATACCCACCAAGTGCCCTATCGTTTGAATGTAAAGTTTGAAAATTCCAATAAAGAGATTGAATTTTAGAAGGGTGCAATTCGTCTATAATGCTTTAAGTATGGGGTGGTGGGTGTAACTTTGGTCAGCTATTACTTCGTAACCATGAATGAGAAAGTAAAGTAGTATCATCTTCTCAAATACCCACCAAGTGCCCTATCGTTTGAATGTAAAATTTAAAAATTCCGATAAAGAGATTGAATTTTAGAAGGGTGCAATTCGTCCATAATGCTTTAAGTATGGGGTGGGGGGGGGCGTAACTTTGGTCAGCTTCTACTTCGTACCCATGAATGAGAAATTAAAGCAGTATCAATTCCTCAAATACCCACCAAGTGCCCCTTTCGTTTGAATGTAAAGTTTGAAAATTCCAATATAGAGATTGAATTTTAGAAGGGTGCAATTCGTCTATAATGCTTTAAGTATAGGGTGTGGGGGTAACTTTTGTCAGCTATTACTTCGTAACCATGAATGAGAAATTAAAGTAGTATCATTTCCTCAAATACCCACCAAGTGCCCTATCGTTTGAATGTAAAGTTTGAAAATTCCGAT
The DNA here is from genome assembly GCF_035083965.1 of Branchiostoma lanceolatum. NCBI lineage: Eukaryota > Metazoa > Chordata > Leptocardii > Amphioxiformes > Branchiostomatidae > Branchiostoma > Branchiostoma lanceolatum. Next base: position 33,397,431 of record NC_089722.1, on the reverse strand, counting down.
AAAGAGATTGAATTTTAGAAGGATGCAATTCGTCTATAATGCTTTAAGTATGGCGTGGGGGGGAGTAACTTTGGTCAGCTATTACTTCGTAACCATGAATGAGAAAGTAAAGTAGTATCATTTCCTCAAATACCCACCAAGTGCCCTATCGTTTGAATGTAAAGTTTGAAAATTCCGATAAAGAGATTGAATTTTAGAAGGATGCAATTCGTCTATAATGCTTTAAGTATGGCGTGGGGGGTAACTTTGGTCAGCTATTACTTCGTAACCAGGAATGAGAAAGTAAAGCAGTATCATTTCCTCAAATACCCACCAAGTGCCCTATCGTTTGAATGTAAAGTTTGAAAATTCCGATAAAGAGATTGAATTTTAAAAGGGTGCAATTCGTCTATAATGCGTTAAGTATGAGGTGGGGGACGTAACTTTGGTCAGCTATTACTTCGTAACCACGAAAGGAAAAGTAAAATAGTATTAATTCCTCAAATACCCACCAAGTGCCCTATCGTTTGAATGTAAAGTTTGAAAATTCCGATAAAGAGAATCAATTTTAGAAGGATGCAATTCGTCTATAATGCTTTAAGTATGGGGTGGGGGGGGGGGAGGCGTAACTTTGGTCAGCTATTACTTCGTAACCATGAATGAGAAATTAAATCAGTATCATTTCCTCAAATACCCACCAAGTGCCCTATCGTTTGAATGTAAAGTTTGAAAATTCCGATGAAGAGATTGAATTTTAGAAGGGTGCAATTCGTCTATAATGCTTTAAGTATGGGGTGGGGGGTAACTTTGGTCAGCTATTACTTCGTAACCAGGAATGAGAAAGAAAAGTAGTATCATTTCCTCAAATACCCACCAAGTGCCCTATCGTTTGAATGTAAAGTTTGAAAATTCCGATAAAGAGATTGAATTTCAGAAGGGTGCAATTCGTCTTTAATGTTTTAAGTATAGGGTGTTTTGGGGGGAGTAACTTTGGTCAGCTATTACTTCGTAACCATGAATGAGAAAGTAAAGTAGTATCATTTCCTCAAATACCCACCAAGTGCCCTATCGTTTGAATGTAAAGTTTGAAAATTCCGATAAACAGATTGGATTTTAGAAGGGTGCAATTCGTCTATAATGCTTTAAGTATAGGGTGTGGGGGTAACTTTGGTCAGCTATTACTTCGTACCCATGAATGTGAAATTAAAGCAGTATCATTTCCTCAAATGCCCACCAAGTGCCCTATCGTTTGAATGTAAAGTTTGAAAATTCCAATAAAGAGATTGAATTTTAGAAGGATGCAATTCGTCTATAATGCTTTAAGTATGGGGTTGGGGGGGGGGGGGCGTAACTTTGGTCAGCTATTACTTCGTAACCATGAATGAGAAAGTAAAGTAGTATCATTTCCTCAAATACCCACCAAGTGCCCTATCGTTTGAATGTAAAGTTTGAAAATTTCGATAAAGAGATTGAATTTTAGAAGGGTGCAATTCGTCTGTAATGCTTTAAGTATAGGGTGGGGGGGTAACTTTTGTCAGCTATTACTTCGTAACCATGAATGAGAAATTAAAGCAGTATCATTTCCTCAAATACCCACCAAGTGCCCTATCGTTTGAATGTAAAGTTTGAAAATTCCGATAAAGAGATTGAATTTTAGAAGGGTGCAATTCGTCTGTAATGCTTTAAGTATGGGGTGGGGGGGGTAACTTTGGTCAGCTATTACTTCGTAACCATGAATGAGAAATTAAAGCAGTATCATTTCCTCAAATACCCACCAAGTGCCCTATCGTTTAAATGTAAAGTTTGAAAATTCCGATAAAGAGATTGAATTTTAGAAGGGTGCAATTCGTCCATAATGCTTTAAGTATGGGGGGGGCGTAACTTTGGTCAGCTATTACTTCGTACCCATGAATGAGAAATTAAAGCAGAATCATTTCCTCAAATACCCACCAAGTGCCCTATCGTTTGAATGTAAAGTTTGAAAATTCCGATAAAGAGATTGAATTTTAGAAGGGTGCAATTCGTCTATAATGCTTTAAGTATCGGGTGGGGGGGGCGTAACTTTGGTCAGCTATTACTTCGTAACCATGAATGAGAAATTAAAGCAGTATCATTTCCTCAAATACCCACCAAGTGCCCTATCGTTTCGATGTAAAGTTTAAAAATTCCGATAAAGAGATTGAATTTTAAAAGGGAGCAATTCGTCTATAATGCGTTAGGTATGGGGTGGGGGGGCGTAACTTTGGTTAGCTATTACTTCGTAACCATGAATGAGAAAGTAAAGTAGTATCATTTCCTCAAATACCCACCAAGTGCCCTATCGTTTGAATGTAAAGTTTGAAAATTCCGATAAAGAGATTGAATTTTAGAAGGGTGCAATTCGTCTGTAATGCTTTAAGTATAGGGTGGGGGGGTAACTTTTGTCAGCTATTACTTCGTAACCATGAATGAGAAATTAAAGCAGTATCATTTCCTCAAATACCCACCAAGTGCCCTATCGTTTGAATGTAAAGTTTGAAAATTCCGATAAAGAGATTGAATTTTAGAAGGGTGCAATTCGTCTGTAATGCTTTAAGTATGGGGTGGGGGGGGGTAACTTTTGTCAGCTATTACTTCGTAACCATGAATGAGAAATTAAAGCAGTATAATTTCCTCAAATACCCACCAAGTGCCCTATCGTTTAAATGTAAAGTTTGAAAATTCCGATAAAGAGATTGAATTTTAGAAGGGTGCAATTCGTCCATAATGCTTTAAGTATGGGGGGGGCGTAACTTTGGTCAGCTATTACTTCGTACCCATGAATGAGAAATTAAAGCAGAATCATTTCCTCAAATACCCACCAAGTGCCCTATCGTTTGAATGTAAAGTTTGAAAATTCCGATAAAGAGATTGAATTTTAGAAGGGTGCAATTCGTCTATAATGCTTTAAGTATCGGGTGGGGGGGGGGGGCGTAACTTTGGTCAGCTATTACTTCGTAACCATGAATGAGAAATTAAAGCAGTATCATTTCCTCAAATACCCACCAAGTGCCCTATCGTTTCGATGTAAAGTTTAAAAATTCCGATAAAGAGATTGAATTTTAAAAGGGAGCAATTCGTCTATAATGCGTTAGGTATGGGGTGGGGGGGCGTAACTTTGGTTAGCTATTACTTCGTAACCATGAATGAGAAAGTAAAGTAGTATCATTTCCTCAAATACCCACCAAGTGCCCTATCGTTTGAATGTAAAGTTTGAAAATTCCGATAAAGAGATTGAATTTTAGAAGGGTGCAATTCGTCTATAATGCTTTAAGTATAGGGTGTGGGGGTAACTTTTGTCAGCTATTACTTCGTAACCATGAATGAGAAAGTAAAGTAGTATCATTTCCTCAAATACCCACCAAGTGCCCTATCGTTTGAATGTAAAGTTTGAAAATTCCGATAAAGAGATTGAATTTTAGAAGGGTGCCATTCGTCTGTAATGCTTTAAGTATGGGGTGGGGGGGGTAACTTTGGTCAGCTATTACTTCGTAACCATGAATGAGAAATTAAAGCAGTATACTAGTATCATTTCCTCAAATACCCACCAAGTGCCCTATCGTTTGAATGTAAAGTTTGAAAATTCCGATAAAGAGATTGAATTTAAGAAGGGTGCAATTCGTCCATAATGCTTTAAGTATGGGGGGGGGGGCGTAACTTTGGTCAGCTATTACTTCGTACCCATGAATGAGAAATTAAAGCAGTATCATTTCCTCAAATACCCACCAAGTGCCCTATCGTTTGAATGTAAAGTTTGAAAATTCCGATAAAGAGATTGAATTTTAGAAGGGTGCAATTCGTCCATAATGCTTTAAGTATGGGGGGGGGGGGCGTAACTTTGGTCAGCTATTACTTCGTACCCATGAATGAGAAATTAAAGCAGAATCATTTCCTCAAATACCCACCAAGTGCCCTATCGTTTGAATGTAAAGTTTGAAAATTCCGATAAAGAGATTGAATTTTAGAAGGGTGCAATTCGTCTATAATGCTTTAAGTATCGGGTGGGGGGGGGGCGTAACTTTGGTCAGCTATTACTTCGTAACCATGAATGAGAAATTAAAGCAGTATCATTTCCTCAAATACCCACCAAGTGCCCTATCGTTTCGATGTAAAGTTTAAAAATTCCGATAAAGAGATTGAATTTTAAAAGGGAGCAATTCGTCTATAATGCGTTAGGTATGGGGTTGGGGGGCGTAACTTTGGTTAGCTATTACTTCGTAACCATGAATGAGAAAGTAAAGTAGTATCATTTCCTCAAATACCCACCAAGTGCCCTATCGTTTGAATGTAAAGTTTGAAAATTCCGATAAAGAGATTGAATTTTAGAAGGGTGCAATTCGTCTATAATGCTTTAAGTATAGGGTGTGGGGGTAACTTTTGTCAGCTATTACTTCGTAACCATGAATGAGAAAGTAAAGTAGTATCATTTCCTCAAATACCCACCAAGTGCCCTATCGTTTGAATGTAAAGTTTGAAAATTCCGATAAAGAGATTGAATTTTAGAAGGGTGCCATTCGTCTGTAATGCTTTAAGTATGGGGTGGGGGGGGTAACTTTGGTCAGCTATTACTTCGTAACCATGAATGAGAAATTAAAGCAGTATCATTTCCTCAAATACCCACCAAGTGCCCTATCGTTTGAATGTAAAGTTTGAAAATTCCGATAAAGAGATTGAATTTAAGAAGGGTGCAATTCGTCCATAATGCTTTAAGTATGGGGGGGGCGTAACTTTGGTCAGCTATTACTTCGTACCCATGAATTAGAAATTAAAGCAGTATCATTTCCTCAAATACCCACCAAGTGCCCTATCGTTTGAATGTAAAGTTTGAAAATTCCGATAAAGAGATTGAATTTTAGAAGGGTGCAATTCGTCTATAATGCTTTAAGTATCGGGTGGGGGGGGGCGTAACTTTGGTCAGCTATTACTTCGTAACCATGAATGAGAAAGTAAAGTAGTATCATTTCCTCAAATACCCACCAAGTGCTCTATCGTTTGAATGTAAAGTTTGAAAATTCCGATAAAGAGATTGAATTTTATAAGGGAGCAATTCGTCTATAATGCGTTAGGTATGGGGTGGGGGGGCGTAACTTTGGTTAGCTATTACTTCGTAACCATGAATGAGAAAGTAAAGTAGTATCATTTCCTCAAATACCCACCAAGTGCCCTATCGTTTGAATGTAAAGTTTGAAAATTCCGATAAAGAGATTGAATTTTAGAAGGGTGCAATTCGTCTATAATGCTTTAAGTATAGGGTGTGGGGGTAACTTTTGTCAGCTATTACTTCGTAACCATGAATGAGAAATTAAAGTAGTATCATTTCCTCAAATACCCACCAAGTGCCCTATCGTTTGAATGTAAAGTTTGAAAATTCCGATAAAGAGATTGAATCTTAGAAGGGTGCAATTCGTCTGTAATGCTTTAAGTATAGGGTGGGGGGGTAACTTTTGTCAGCTATTACTTCGTAACCATGAATGAGAAATTAAAGCAGTATCATTTCCTCAAATACCCACCAAGTGTCCTATCGTTTGAATGTAAAGTTTGAAAATTCCGATAAAGAGATTGAATTTTAGAAGGGTGCAATTCGTCCATAATGCTTTAAGTATGGGGTGGGGGGGGCGTAACTTTGGTCAGCTATTACTTCGTAACCATGAATGTGAAATTAAAGCAGTATCATTTCCTCAAATACCCACCAAGTGCCCTATCGTTTGAATGTAAAGTTTGAAAATTCCGATAAAGAGATTGAATTTTAGAAGGGTGCAATTCGTCTGTAATGCTTTAAGTATGGGGTGGGGGGGGTAACTTTGGTCAGCTATTACTTCGTAACCATGAATGAGAAATTAAAGCAGTATCATTTCCTCAAATACCCACCAAGTGCCCTATCGTTTGAATGTAAAGTTTGAAAATTTCGATAAAGAGATTGAATTTTAGAAGGGTGCAATTCGTCCATAATGCTTTAAGTATGGGGGGGGGCGTAACTTTGGTCAGCTATTACTTCGTACCCATGAATGAGAAATTAAAGCAGTATCATTTCCTCAAATACCCACCAAGTGCCCAATCGTTTGAATGTAAAGTTTGAAAATTCCGATAAAGAGATTGAATTTTAGAAGGGTGCAATTCGTCTATAATGCTTTAAGTATCGGGTGGGGGGGGGGCGTAACTTTGGTCAGCTATTACTTCGTAACCATGAATGAGAAATTAAAGCAGTATCATTTCCTCAAATACCCACCAAGTGCCCTATCGTTTCGATGTAAAGTTTAAAAATTCCGATAAAGAGATTGAATTTTAAAAGGGAGCAATTCGTCTATAATGCGTTAGGTATAGGGTGGGGGGGCGTAACTTTGGTTAGCTATTACTTCGTAACCATGAATGAGAAAGTAAAGTAGTATCATTTCCTCAAATACCCACCAAGTGCCCTATCGTTTGAATGTAAAGTTTGAAAATTCCGATAAAGAGATTGAATTTTAGAAGGGTGCAATTCGTCTATAATGCTTTAAGTATAGGGTGTGGGGGTAACTTTTGTCAGCTATTACTTCGTAACCATGAATGAGAAATTAAAGTAGTATCATTTCCTGAAATACCCACCAAGTGCCCTATCGTTTGAATGTAAAGTTTGAAATTTTCGATAAAGAGATTGAATTTTAGAAGGGTGCAATTCGTCTGTAATGCTTTAAGTATAGGGTGGGGGGGGGGGTAACTTTTGTCAGCTATTACTTCGTAACCATGAATGAGAAATTAAAGCAGTATCATTTCCTCAAATACCCACCAAGTGCCCTATCGTTTGAATGTAAAGTTTGAAAATTCCAATAAAGAGATTGAATTTTAGAAGGGTGCAATTCGTCTATAATGCTTTAAGTATGGGGTGGTGGGTGTAACTTTGGTCAGCTATTACTTCGTAACCATGAATGAGAAAGTAAAGTAGTATCATTTTCTCAAATACCCACCAAGTGCCCTATCGTTTGAATGTAAAGTTTGAAAATTCCAATAAAGAGATTGAATTTTAGAAGGGTGCAATTCGTCTATAATGCTTTAAGTATGGGGTGGTGGGTGTAACTTTGGTCAGCTATTACTTCGTAACCATGAATGAGAAAGTAAAGTAGTATCATCTTCTCAAATACCCACCAAGTGCCCTATCGTTTGAATGTAAAATTTAAAAATTCCGATAAAGAGATTGAATTTTAGAAGGGTGCAATTCGTCCATAATGCTTTAAGTATGGGGTGGGGGGGGGCGTAACTTTGGTCAGCTTCTACTTCGTACCCATGAATGAGAAATTAAAGCAGTATCAATTCCTCAAATACCCACCAAGTGCCCCTTTCGTTTGAATGTAAAGTTTGAAAATTCCAATATAGAGATTGAATTTTAGAAGGGTGCAATTCGTCTATAATGCTTTAAGTATAGGGAGGGGGGGGGGTAACTTTTGTCAGCTATTACTTCGTAACCATGAATGAGAAATTAAAGCAGTATCATTTCCTCAAATACCCACCAAGTGCCCTATCGTTTGAATGTAAAGTTTGAAAATTCCAATAAAGAGATTGAATTTTAGAAGGGTGCAATTCGTCTATAATGCTTTAAGTATGGGGTAGTGGGTGTAACTTTGGTCAGCTATTACTTCGTAACCATGAATGAGAAAGTAAAGTAGTATCATTTTCTCAAATACCCACCAAGTGCCCTATCGTTTGAATGTAAAGTTTGAAAATTCCAATAAAGAGATTGAATTTTAGAAGGGTGCAATTCGTCTATAATGCTTTAAGTATGGGGTGGTGGGTGTAACTTTGGTCAGCTATTACTTCGTAACCATGAATGAGAAAGTAAAGTAGTATCATCTTCTCAAATACCCACCAAGTGCCCTATCGTTTGAATGTAAAATTTAAAAATTCCGATAAAGAGATTGAATTTTAGAAGGGTGCAATTCGTCCATAATGCTTTAAGTATGGGGTGGGGGGGGGCGTAACTTTGGTCAGCTTCTACTTCGTACCCATGAATGAGAAATTAAAGCAGTATCAATTCCTCAAATACCCACCAAGTGCCCCTTTCGTTTGAATGTAAAGTTTGAAAATTCCAATATAGAGATTGAATTTTAGAAGGGTGCAATTCGTCTATAATGCTTTAAGTATAGGGTGTGGGGGTAACTTTTGTCAGCTATTACTTCGTAACCATGAATGAGAAATTAAAGTAGTATCATTTCCTCAAATACCCACCAAGTGCCCTATCGTTTGAATGTAAAGTTTGAAAATTCCGATAAAGAGATTGAATTTTAGAAGGATGCAATTCGTCTATAATGCTTTAAGTATAGGGTGGGGGGGAGTAACTTTGGTCAGCTATTACTTCGTAACCATGAATGAGAAAGTAAAGTAGTATCATTTCCTCAAATACCCACCAAGTGCCCTATCGTTTGAATGTAAAGTTTGAAAATTCCGATAAAGAGATTGAATTTTAGAAGGATGCAATTCGTCTATAATGCTTTAAGTATGGCGTGGGGGGTAACTTTGGTCAGCTATTACTTCGTAACCAGGAATGAGAAAGTAAAGCAGTATCATTTCCTCAAATACCCACCAAGTGCCCTATCGTTTGAATGTAAAGTTTGAAAATTCCGATAAAGAGATTGAATTTTAAAAGGGTGCAATTCGTCTATAATGCGTTAAGTATGAGGTGGGGGACGTAACTTTGGTCAGCTATTACTTCGTAACCACGAAAGGAAAAGTAAAATAGTATTAATTCCTCAAATACCCACCAAGTGCCCTATCGTTTGAATGTAAAGTTTGAAAATTCCGATAAAGAGAATCAATTTTAGAAGGATGCAATTCGTCTATAATGCTTTAAGTATGGGGTGGGGGGGGGGGGAGGCGTAACTTTGGTCAGCTATTACTTCGTAACCATGAATGAGAAATTAAAGCAGTATCATTTCCTCAAATACCCACCAAGTGCCCAATCGTTTGAATGTAAAGTTTGAAAATTCCGATGAAGAGATTGAATTTTAGAAGGGTGCAATTCGTCTATAATGCTTTAAGTATGGGGTGGGGGGTAACTTTGGTCAGCTATTACTTCGTAACCAGGAATGAGAAAGTAAAGTAGTATCATTTCCTCAAATACCCACCAAGTGCCCTATCGTTTGAATGTAAAGTTTGAAAATTCCGATAAAGAGATTGAATTTTAGAAGGGTGCAATTCGTCTTTAATGCTTTAAGTATAGGGTGTGGGGGTAACTTTGGTCAGCTATTACTTCGTAACCATGAATGAGAAAGTAAAGTAGTATCATTTTCTCAAATACCCACCAAGTGCCCTATCGTTTGAATGTAAAGTTTGAAAATTCCAATAAAGAGATTGAATTTTAGAAGGGTGCAATTCGTCTATAATGCTTTAAGTATAGGGTGTGGGGGTAACTTTGGTCAGCTATTACTTCGTAACCATGAATGAGAAAGTAAAGTAGTATCATTTCCTTAAATACCCACCAAGTGCCCTATCGTTTGAATGTAAAGTTTGAAAATTCCAATAAAGAGATTGAATTTTAGAAGGGTGCAATTCGTCTATAATGCTTTAAGTATGGGTAGGGGGGGGGGGCGAGACTTTGGTCAGCTATTACTTCGTAACCATGAATGAGAAAGTAAAGTATTATCATTTCCTCAAATACCCACCAAGTGCCCTATCGTTTGAATGTAAAGTTTGAAAATTCCGATAAAGAGATTGAATTTTAGAAGGGTGCAATTCGTCTATAATGTTTTAAGTATGGGGTGGGGGGCGTAACTTTGGTCAGCTTTTACTTCGTAACCATGAATGAGAAATTAAAGCAGTATCATTTCCTCAAATACCCACCAAGTGCCCTATCGTTTGAATGTAAAGTTTGAAAATTCCAATAAAGAGATTGAATTTTAGAAGGGTGCAATTCGTCCATAATGCTTTAAGTATGGGGTGGGGGGCGTACCTTTGGTCAGCTATTACTTCGTAACCATGAATGAGAAAGTAAAGTAGTATCATTTCCTCAAATATCCACCAAGTGCCCTATCGTTTGAATGTAAAGTTTGAAAATTCCGATAAAGAGATTGAATTTTAGAAGGGTGCAATTCGTCTATAATGCTTTAAGTATGGGGTGGGGGGGGGGATGCGTAACTTTGGTCAGCTATTACTTCGTAACCACGAAAGGAAAAGTAAAATAGTATCATTTCCTCAAATACCCACCAAGTGCCCTATCGTTTGAATGTTAAATTTGAAAATTACGATAAAGAGATTGAATTTTAGAAGGGTGCAATTCGTCTATAATGCTTAAAGTATGGGGTGGGGGGGGCGTAACTTTGCTCAGCTATTACTTCGTAACCACGAATGGAAAAGTAAAATAGTATCATTTCCTCAAATACCCACCAAGTGCCCTATCGTTTGAATGTAAAGTTTGAAAATTCCGAGAAAGAGATTGAATTTTAGAAGGGTGCAATTCGTCTATAATGTTTTAAGTATAGGGTGTGGGGGGAGTAACTTTGGTCAGCTATTACTTCGTAACCATGAATGAGAAAGTAAAGTAGTATCATTCCCTCAAATACCCACCAAGTGCCCTATCGTTTGAATGTAATGTTTGAAAATGCCGATAAAGAGATTGAATTTTAGAAGGGTGCAATTCGTCTATAATGCTTTAAGTATAGGGTGGGGGGCGTAACTTTGGTCAGCCATTACTTCGTAACCATGAATGAGAAAGTAAAGCAGTATCATTTCCTCAAATACCCACCAAGTGCCCTATCGTTTGAATGAAAAGTTTGAAAATATATAATTCTCAAGTCGAAGAAAGTAGGCTGTGTTAATTTTTTTTCTCCTTCCTCAATCCATATAACTTTTGAGTGGATTTATTTATTTATTGATTTCGATTTACCACATTTGTAGATTGGGATTTCAAGATGTCATCCCAGACCGGACTGTAAGATTTTGACCATCGCACACCGGGGCATGCCCCTACTCATTTTTGAAAGGTGTGGTGGGTTCTTTAACGTGCGCGGGGTGTGGCTCTCCCCAAACACGGGACCTCCATTTAACGTCCTATCCGAGGGACGTCTCTATCCCTAGATGAGCTAGGTACTCATTTACATCTGAGTGAAGTGAGGAACGTCGTGTTAAGTGCCTTTCCCAAGGGCACAACGTCGGGGCGCAAGTTAGGACATGTCTCTGGGCACAACCCGGGATTAGATCCCGGGTCCCATTGTTTGACAGCCGCGCGCTCTACACTTGCGCCACACGACGCGATTTTTGCACCATGTGCCTCGTGAAGGGCTTATGCTTCAAACTTAGCCTTGGTATTGTGCACCTGTTGCTGTAAAGTTGGATTCATTAGATCGGAAGCTACTTGTTATTCCAGCCGTTCTTATTCATTTTATCAATATTGTTTTGTTTGGATCGTTTTTGATGAGCCTTTTTTCCCATAACTGAGTGAGAAACTTATTATCTTACGCTTACAGATGTCCCATGATATTAACTGTTTATCTTCGATCACAGAGTCACTAAGTTCTTCGTCGATGTTCTCTATGATTTAATTAACACGATCAACAAATATCTTATCTTTTAGAAAGTAGTTGTTGAAGTTCCAATATGAAGGTCCTTTGTCAAACTGTGTTATAGACATATCTAAGACAACAGCTCTATGATCACTGCAGGGGAAAGAGATGATTTCACATGCAGAAGTTTTATCAAACATTAAGTCATTAATCAGGAGATAATTTAGTACCTTAGCTATAAAGGGGTTTGTCTTTTAGTTTAAGATCTGCATCTATCTGTCTGTAATAAATGGATAGCATTGTCATCCTGTAACGGACCTAACACATGTATGCATACGGCTTTTCCCCAATAATGAAATAATACCACACATCTTGTCTTTTCCATTGACGTACTTTTACAGAAGAATGTCCTTTAAAGGGACAACTTCAGAAGCGGGTGGTAAGACCAGATCTTTATGAATGCAAAATAGATTTGTACAAATTATCAATAGATGAGCAAATAGATGAACCATTTATAATCCAGGAAATGAGTAGTGCTCCTTCATGCAAATCCATGGGCTGTGATGCAGGATGGGAATCATCTCCTAAATACCTGTTCCCATGGGTTAATTGTTGAAGTTCAAGCTGAAGTTCCATTGCTGAAGTTTGGTGAACGCAATAGGAGAATTAGATTTTTAAGTGTGGAAATTTATGAACAGTTATTTACACACACCCTTTCAACATCAGACCTTGACTTCCAAAGAACGCCCCATTTTTGTAAGGGCTATATTTTTAGTAGAGAGAGAGAGACTTTAAAAAAGAACTTAAATATGAACAGTTTATATGCAAATTTCTTCCTGTCGTCAGCTGTAAACCCCTACAATTGTTCTTGTTTGAAGACCAGTATAGTCCCCCTACAGAGTATCGTCTATTTATGGTGTGGGGAGTCTATTTAGCTACATCCCGGTGTTTTCAGCACAGTAGTTATTGTTTGTTCGGCCAGAGGGAACTTCCCTTCTGAGCGAGTAATGTCTGCAATATATGATATCATTGTTTATGTGTAAGTTATAAATAGAAACGAGTTGAAATATGTTTATTTTGCACTGACAGTGATCCAGACGCTAGACAACACAATGGAACCAGCAACATGTTGAGGTTTGGGGCATTACTGCTTGTAAGAACATTGATTCTTACATACGTACCGACAAGAGCTCAAGAGGATGGTAAGATACGAATTCATTTCTAACTTAACTGTAATACGTTCTCTCTGTGAGTTAACTAGGTAGACAGTCAATTAATAATAAAAAAACCTATTCAACTGCTACTCATTGAAACAGAATAGCTGCCACATTCAAAGACGGAACCGTGATGACTCCTGAAGTGCGTCGTTTTGTGTTTGCTTTAGTCAGAGATTTATATAGGTAACCTCTGATTGAGGGGGGCCGTTGTTGTGGCAACTTGCCCAAATATGCACAAGAAATAAGATCATTGTATACTTAGAGGTTAAAAAGAAAAAAATATCGCGGCAGTATCCTATGCATTCTAATGTACAACGAATACATTATGACTTGTAAAATGTTGTAACAGTTACAAATATAACAATAAAACAATAATCAAATATTGAAATACCACCGAGTCCCCACACAGCTATTGCTTTTCTTCTAATTAATTGATATAAAAGCTAGATTTGGTTCTTGTTGCCATAAACTGTAAAGCCCCTGTCACGCTTGTGTGTATAAGGAATTCCGTGCGAGTTCTGTATTAAATTTTGGCAATCGCAGCTGTACGTTCAAAATATCAAATTTCTTCAGTTTTTCGCAATGCACATATAGCGTATGAGTAGCGAATTCAGCGTATGAGACACGTATGATTTGCATAAAAAGGGCGCAATACTATTATCCTTGCAACGAATAGCTGCGTATAAGGCGCGTATTCTGGGCGTATTCAGGGCGCACGCAACGTCTACCGGCCGCATGCCTTACGCACTTCCGACTAATGCTAATCGAATTATGAGCGTATTTGGTTTCATTGACATCGGTATTTACTCAAACTGTTATTTGAAGACACCTCCAACCACTGACGACAAGTACGACATTTTGTATATGTGTAACAGGGACACCAATCTTACTTTTGGAACACTCCATGACATTTAGCGATTATTTACCCAATAAACTTGGTTGCGTTGATATCAGTAGTTACGAAAACTATTATTAGAAGACTCCTCCAGAATTAACGACAGGTAGTATGTGTTTGTAACAGAGACACATCTGTGTGGGGCATTTCAATGATTATTTAAATCAAAAGTTATGTACACTTTGATGTTTGTTTTGATTCCTCTCTGCCCTTAACTAAACCCGACCAATGATCTACCAAATCTGGAATCTACCCCGATGTTCGTCGAGTACGCTATATTTACGCTATCCGTATGTTATCTGTGCCTTTGTCATACGTCACTGATACGTACAATGCGCTGCCCGATCGCAGGACGAACGGCACTAATTCGTGACGTATATTCTTATTCGCTATACGTTCGATCATCATGTGTTGTATCTGTGCTAATTGTACGCTGCACAGAGATCGTGCCGCAAGAGAAGCGTATTACCGCTTATGAAGCGCGAACACAAAGCGCGCTCATACCGCACTCGACCAATGTCGGACGGATTCACTGCGTGTTTAGACGTCTGAGCTGCCTAACAGCGTTCGCACGATAGTTTTTGGTAGTTTCAAACATATTAGGCGTACTGGACCGCACCTTGCGTGTGCCGGCGTACCTAAAACTTTCACAAAACGATTGAGATCCGCATTAGGTGCGTATTGTGCGCACCTTATAGGCAGCTATTCGCTGCAAGGATAACAGTAGTGGGCACTTCATATGCAAATCATACGTGCCTCATACGCTGAATTCGTTACTCATACGCTATATCTGCGCCGCGCATAACTCAAGAGATTTGATATTTTGAGCGTACAACTGCGTATTGTCAACATTTAATACAGAACTCACACGGAATTGCTTATACGCACAAGTGTGACAAGGGTTTTACTCTATCTCAACCATCTCTACACCAGGCGGGGGTCGATAAAAAATGTCGGCGCCAGATTTTACGTCGTATAACTTCTTAACGACTAATCTGCAATTATTACCGAAGCTACCGAATTTTCCTCTATCTAGTTAGCAACACTATCATAATAATTACGCTAGTTTATAATTTTCCATGTTGCCAAAGGGACGTGTTTTTTTCACCAAAACTTGATACTTTCAGTTTAATCACTGGAGTTTTAAGATACATGTATCCTTGTTAAAGTAAAGTTTTTTGTCTTACAAAATATAAACATCGTGTGTAATCTATTGTCACTTAAATGACTCAGTATTCATAACCCATGCTAATTTGAGGACGTCATCGCTCCAATATGGCAGGCCATATCCTTAGCTTAGGTATTAAGAGGTTGTTGTCCCTCGAATTTTGTCGTTACCTTGTACTTTTATTTTACACAAAATTGATTTGAACGTCTTTATGTTTAAAAAAATGTTTTAAAAAAGATCAAAAGATCGCCGATCTAAGTTAGATATACGACGTCATTTCATGGCGTCGTTTTGAGATAAACGTCTTGGCAGACTTTTCAGACACCGTTTTAAAAATCTTATTGCATACATGAATTCTACGGGAAAATTATGTATGGGTTGCAACCAAACATACTCACGTAAATGACATAATAATGATGTCATGATACGCTATAACGATACCAAAAGACTGTAGCAAGGCCACGGCAAGTGAATTTTGCGGATGACATCCAAAACTAATGAGAAAAAACGAGGCGGGCAAAACAAACAAGATCCCTATATTTCCAAATTTTGAGATCATAAATCTTAAACAAGAATTGAGGAGACAAAATATGGTTGACCAACAGGTCTTTTATTATTGTATTCAATCAATTAGGTTTCATATATAATACAATACCTCATTGATTCAACAGTAAACATGTCTTTGCTGATGTGTATACATCTCAGGAGCTATTGTCCCCTTTTACTTCAACCTTGTCTTGAGTTGTCTAATTTGCTTTCTATTGGACTATCTAGAAAATTTGTCTTCTCCTTATTTGCATATCAATTCATAGTTCGTGGTTATAAACCTGCTGTTCAACTGATCTTGCTCACAGTCACTGACGAAAAGTAGTGGATGCTACTTGAAACGTCTGACCGTTTCCAAAATCATATCCAGTTGTTTGAGTAATTGCTTTTTTGGCGTATCTTATTACCTGGATGTCTAATCATCATCGACATACATCTCAATAGGCTAAAAAAAACTACAACAAATGCAGAAAAGAGTTTGTTGTACCGTCATCTGAAGCAGCTACACTGGGTTTTCATATGCGATAAATCAATTTGTGTATACAGCTCAATTAACTAGAAGCAAGGACTTTACAAAATGCCCTTGCTAGAACAAATGCAGAAAACAGCTTGTTATACCATCATGGGCATTCATATGCAATGGACAAATGGGCAGCAACTATACTCAACGGGGTATGCATATGGAACACCCTGTCAACACATGCCATCAAATGCGAGCAATTGAGCCTCATGTTTGCTGGATCATATCAAAAATTACACAACACAAAAAGCCTTTGTCGCACGTATGAACAGAGGGCAATGAAATTTCTTGTTTTTTTTTTTTAAATCAGGCGAAAACGAATGAGCGCGCTGATGTAATCCATACAATTTACTTGCTGTGGCCTAATGTAGTTTTACGTCAATGTTTCACCAACAAATTCGATGGTCATACACGACACACCTGAGCAACCCGGGCCCCAGGAAAAAAAAAAAATTGTTTTAAAATGATGTGATTTCCTATTCCTTAGTGACAACGACCGGTGCCATTAGATGCGGTGGCAGCTTCACGGCCCCCTCTGGGGGTCCTTTTACGTCACCAAACTACCCCAGTAACTATGGCAACAACGAAAACTGCGAGTGGTTGATAACCGTTCCAGAAGGAAATGCCATAATTGTCAACTTTAACCATGCTATATTTCAAATGGAGGAAGACAAGGACTTTCTGGTCATATATGATGGGGCCAATGATAGTGCTGTGGAGTTACAGAGGTGAGTTTTTAAACAAAGTTCATGGATTCCAAGGTGAATCTGAAATAAACGTTCTGTGCAATTTTCAATACGGCACCATATGTTTCAAGCCCTCATGTTCTACCCGAACTTATCCGCCCTTCTTGGTATGTACATTTATCCCGACGCTAGTTCTTGCACTTGCGCCTACACAGATCTAATACAATGACATTATGCTGAACAGTATAATATCAGTTATATCTGCCTGGAAATTTAATATAAATACAATTTCAAAGATAACTTAAGTTACATTGAAACTATCACAAAATGCAGCTCTGACGTTCGTTTTGACCTAAAGTATATGCATTTGATTAAAGTCATGACAGTGTTTTGGGAACAAGTAATTAAACCTCCTATTATTCATTGATTTACAGGATGACAGGTGACGTTTACTTCCAACATACCACGAGCACCTCTAATACGATGTTCCTAAGGTTTACATCTGACGAGGGTGTAACGAGAAAAGGGTTCGAGTTCTCCTACACAAGTCAGACAATTAATGACACTGTTCACAGTAAGTATGTTCTTGTCCTGTATAGTATAACACTTTTCTTTTCCACTTAGTGCCATTGTGTGGCACAATCGGTAGGGTATTTTTTCTCAGAGCCGAGAGGTCCCGGCTTCAAAAGCACTGATTTGCCCCGATGTTGTGCCTTTGGGAAATACACTTTGTGCGATTTTCCTCAATTCATTTAAGCGGAAATGAGCCCCTAGCGTAAACCGTCCCTGAGATAGAATGTTAGATGGAGGTCCCATGTTTGAGGAGAGTCACACCTCTTACAAGTTAACCCTATCTAGAAGTGGGGAGGCTAAAAGTGCCCGCGCCAACTTTGACGTCCTATACCTCCTGAACTATGAGAGCAAGGACCAAACTTGGTGACTTTTCCAAGGATTTA